>NC_090235.1:12987500-13285000 GCF_024489055.1 Chanodichthys erythropterus
ATGGTCACAGAAGTCACAAGTCACAAGATGGAAGACATGTCACGGATAGAGGAAGCATGAATTTGAGTTGGAAGTTGTACTTCTAACGGAAGATCGATCTTATGTGCCTGTAAATATGCGTTTACTGTTTAAACATCAGTAGAACTAACTGCGTCTCTGTTTCGGATCAGATGTAAAATAAATGAAGACTTACCTTGATGAGGATCGCTTAGACAAGAGTGAAACATTAACCAAATCAATACTACATATATAAAGAAAATGTTTGTAAATGAGATCGTGTGAAACATGTTTCCGCTTTCAGACGCGCGTTGAAGATACATTAAGATTCGGCAGACGATAACTTTAGACTCGGGCGATAACTTAAGACGCGGGCGATAACTTTAGACGCGGGCGATCAGGCGGATGATAACTTTAGATTAGGTAGGCTAACATAGTCTCATTCTGTAATGCGCATGCTCTGCATTCTGGTAGTTGAAGTCATCCTGCCCTAGCCTACAAAGAAGAGAAGAGAAACATCATGCAATTAAAAATGCAGATAGGGTAGAGTAAATGGCTGATAATCAAATTACAGTTACTCTGATACTTTAGATAGATATTTAAATTATTATTATTATCATAATTAGATATCTTTGCATCAAACACACAAGAGAACAACATTATTTCTGGCATCTGTAACCTGAATATCATTGCATGTCCAGATAAATTAAATTATGTTTTATTAATGTAGTTCGGGAGGAACAAGTCAAATAAGCTACTCAATCATTTCATCTCAACCAGCTGTCAACAATCTGTAATCACATATCTACCCAATCAGCATGAGTTCAGGCCTGTATATAATCACAGTCAAACTCACCCAAGGATCCTCCCTCCACCACCCTTTCTCCTCACACTGTTTGAGTTACTTCATATTACTTCATATAATTATACTTCATATAATTCATAAAGTAAATCAATCAATAACCTAAAAGGGTTAGGTTATAACCCTTTGAGGTTATATGAAGCCCTCTCCCCGGACAGCACGCCAAATATGTTTATTAATTAATTTACCTGACTTGTAAGTATGAACTCGTGAATTATTAATTTTGGCCCTGATCTTAATTTAGTTGGTTTTAGACTTCTTAACAGAAAGAATTCAGTGATAGTAAACAGCAGTCTCTAAGCTCCTCTGATAACATCCACTGCAGGTTCTCCTCAAAGCTGTGTTCGTCTCCTTTATACAAATGACTGTACAAGCAATTATAACAACAGATATTTTTTAAAACTACTTTTCAGCGCCACTACGCTTCACCCTTATCTTGTCAGTGCCAATGCCTTTCACCCGTACATTGTGAGCACCACTGCCTTCCGCACTTCACCCGCCTATTGTGAGCACCACTACGGGATTAAATTCCCGCCAATAGTATTGTAATCACAGATCAAAAAATAATAAGTGTGAATCAAAAATGTAAAAACATGTAAAAAAATATATATAGCTCAAACATAAAAAAAATAATGCAAAATTATCAGAATGGTAAAGAATGTGGTGGCACAGGTGGCACTCACTACTGGCCCTAGCCTCTTTGGCGCCCTTGGCAAGATTTTGTTTTGGCGCCCCCTTATATTGCGATTTATATCACCAAGTATTTAGACAAAATAATATAAAATTAATAACACTTGTATAGCACTTTTCTAGACACTCAAAGACGCTTTATGAGAAAACATGAGCCTAAATTATTTTGCCATTGACATTTGCATTTATTTTGTAAAAAAGGGTTTCAAACTCACAAGTAAACAAATCACAAATTAAACTTAAATAGCTGCATCTGAGGTAGAATGATCAGGCTCTGCTGCTGAAGATGAGGCAACAGGAGTAGTAGCTGAGGCAGCATGGCTAGGCTGTGCATCCAACGATGTTGGATTCAAATATTTCCTCAGTGCATCTGAAGCAAAAAGTATCTGAAATCAGCTACTAGTTTACCAAGCAAAATGCATTAGAAATGCATGCAAAACTCTGTAAAGCATATATTGTAAATATTAGAACAACACAGTCCAGTGTCCACAGATTTGATGTAACACAAGAACAGAAAATAATTATTGTAATAATTAATGTACAAATAATTTAATGTTAAATAAATGAACAGATAATACACATAAAAAGTATTATAAGATGTACAAAGAGATATTTGAAATGATCCAACATAAATATTACCTGTCTATGCCTCTAGTCAAGTCAAGTCAAGTCAAGTCAAATTTATTTATATAGCGCTTTTTACAATTGGTAATTGTTTCAAAGCAGCTTTACATATTAGGAACACAGAAAAAAGAATAGTGGTTAAAAATAAGCTGTACAAGCAAGCGTGGTAATATGTAACATATACAAGATGGTGCTACATTAGGCCAATGTCGGCTGACTCCCAGGGGTGGAAAAAAAACCCTAGGAGAAAAACCCAGCATGCTAGCACTGGGAAAAAAGCTGAATTATACATTTTTATTATAGAGATTAAAAATAGATTATATATAAATATATGTAAGCCGATACGGAGATTAAAAATCTGAATTATAGATGCAGCCAAAACTGGATCTGTCAACCTCACGGCAATTCGTATGTATTTTACGAGGTGGCTAAATCGTATGAATTCATACGACCTCACTCGTACTAATTCATAAGTTTTTTGCTAAATCGTATGTATTTTACGAGTTGACAAATTCGTATGAATTCATACGAATGACCTACCCCAAACCCCGCCCCTAAACCTAACCGTCACTGGGGTTTAGACAAATCGTACGAATTTGCACGAGTGAGGTCGTATGAATTTATACGAAATAGCCACCTCGTAGAATAAGTACGAATTGGTCGTGAGATAGCATTGGATCTGTAGGCCCATTGTCTCCTGGGCTACGTTGTAGTCAGGTCCAGACACAGGTTCTCCATCTGATCTGGATACGGCCTGGATCCAGCACCCGGCAAACCTCAGGATAAGCAGAGAGACTGATATTAGCGTAGATGCCATTCTTATTCTGATGTACAGGTATATCTAGTGTTATAGGAAATGTTCTTGGTTCCGTCCGACCTAATTATTGCAGCGTAACAATCCTTTAACGGATTTGAAAAATGTTGATGCATTGATAATGTGTTATATGTACACTGTTAAAAAAAAACTGTCAAATTTACGGTAAAATACCGGCAGCTGTGGTTGCCAGGAATATACCATGAAAAAAAAAAATATACCGTTTTGTAACCCTAAATTTTACAGTAGACAGCGTTTTTTTTTTTTACCAAAATCATGGTAGAAAAAAACAAATATAATTGTCAATTATACAGTAATTTTCTGTAAAAAATGCAACTTTCCATAGCTTTTTACGGATAATTGCAGTAAAAAAAAAAAGTTATAATATAATAAGATATACAGTAATTTGTTGTTAATTTAACAGTAATACACTGTAAAAAAAAATCCCAGTAAAATTTACGGTAAAAAAAACGGCAGCTGTGGTTGCCAGAACTTTACTGTAAAAAATACAGTTACAACATAAAAAAAACTGCTAAATATACAGTAAAAAAAGGTATTTCACTAACTAACTTAATGTTAATTTACCAACCTAAAGAAGTACTAATATCTGTTTTGTACCTTTATAATACACTGACAGTCATCAAACACAGTGGTGATGAGAGTCACATGATGAATCAAAGTTCATCACAAGCAGCTTTCCCACAAGCTGAGAAAGACAACACTAACATATAGAAGGTGCACACAGTGTCATTCACACACACACTAAACACCATCATGGTAACATGCATGAAATTTTAAAAATGCAATAAACATTAATTTAACAACATTAGATGTAAGATAAAACCCTAATGTACATAACTGATTAGAAAAAAATGAGAAAAACTAAGAAGAAACAGAGTTATTTCAACGAAAATATATCAAATGTGAAGTGTCACGCAGGGAATTGTGGGAATGTTAATTTATGTTTTTTCACTGTAATATTTACAATGAATTGTTATTTTTCACTTCCAAAAACTGTGAATTTAATGGTATTTTACCATAAAATTACATTAAATGTACCGTTAGATTTATCACAGTTATTCACAGTGTATAGTACAGAAACTTTCTGTAAACCAATTAATAGTTTTTCACCGCAGCATTTTTACAGTCTTTTACTGTTAAAATCACGGTAATTTTTTTAATAGACCCTATTATGGTAAATAACTGTAAAAATAACAGAAATATGTTAAACCTTATTAAAACCTTTGACAGTAAAAAACAGTGAAATTGTATGATGGTTTGGTTTTATTTATGACATTCTTTTTGTGAAATGGTCAGATTCATTGGTGACGTCCAGTTTTGTCAGTCGTATAGATAGGTTATTTTTTTCTAATAAATCTGTTACCAACTGAAATCTAGAAGAGCTTTTATAATCTGAAGAACAGATGAGAAAAAACAAGAAAAAAAAAAAAAAACACAGACATCAAGAATCAGCATATGACCCTCAACAATGGTGACAATCAAACAAAGTTTCATGTTGCAGTGCATGAATGGAGCCACCAGTCAAAACTCATGCATGGCATGCATGAATAAATTATGCAGCTGAATTGTCCTGTAATTTTCATAGATTGTTCATGTTTGCTTTATTTCTCTGTTGTTTTGTTGTGACAGTAGCTTGTTTTGTGATGTTCAGAGTTGATCTGTTTGTCAGTATTTTGTATTTATTTATCGTGACCGTTCTTGAGAATCATGTGCTGATTCTTGATGTCTGTGTGTGTTTTTTTTTTCTTGAGTAGTCAGATTATAAAAGCTCTTTTCAACTTCAAATGGTAACACATTTACTGAAAATAAATAATAACATCTATTTGACCGTCAATACTGGATGGCACCATTGAATCTGACCATTTCACAAAGAGAATGTCAGCATCTAAACAAAACCACCATGACTGTGATTCCCAAAGCATTGTAAACCTAAATTGATAACCTTTAGCTCACATCACTATTGGGAAACACAGCCCAGATCATAGTTTCTCTGAACATAACAAATGTGCTTTACAAACACAAAGCTGGAGCAGCCAGAGTTATATTAATGTTAATAGAGTCAAGAGACCAACTAAAGGAAATGCTTTTCACCATCATGGTGACTTCAAACTAAACTTTCATTCAAACATTAACATCTAAACATCTGTTCATTCTCAGTAAGAACTTTTGTTGATGTGTGACAGAAATCAAATCAAACTGGTTAATAATAAGTGTAATAATGTTAAATGGCTGGAAGTCAGTTGTAGATGTTGTGTCTCTCTCTTTTTCTCTTGTTGTTTCTTCAGTGATTCTGCTTATTATCATCAGGTGTCTCCACTAATTGTCAATCATCAATCAATTATCTTATTAACTTTAACACTGCTTCAGTGTTACTTTTTAACACCCGGTAAGATGGACTCATAAGTTCACTTTGGGTGTTAATTTAACACTGGGGACTTTGCTGTGGTATAGTTAAGTACTTTCACTTAAATAACAATTAATAGGTAATTTGCATTGCCATTTAAGTGAAATTATTGAACTTAAATATACAAGCTTGATAAAAATGATCATTCTAGAAGAAAATTTCAGATGGCACTTTCAGAAAGGCTTTTGCATCTGAGCTCTTCGTGTATTAATCATGTTGATAGGCCCTATAAAACAAATATTACATATTAATCATGTCAATTTCCTGCATCTGTTATTGACGTCCAAATGACGTCCAAAAAAATTACCCCGTTCAAAGGTCAAATGTTGAACGTCAAGATGACGTCCAAGTTGGGTCATGGTTGGACGTCCAAATAGTGGACCTGTATAATTGACAAATATATTAGTTTTTTTCTACCATGATTTCGGTAAAAAAATATGTTGTGTACTGTAAAATTTAGGGTTACAAAACCAGTATACCGTATTGTCTTTTACAGATTCCACATTTTTTTCACGGTATATTCCTGGCAACCACAGCTGCCGGTATTTTACCGTAAATTTGACAGTTTTTTTTTTTAACTGTGTAGTTTGGACGTGGAATAGATGTTCAGAAATGGTCATGGACCGACGGACCTAATATAGACATGATCTGCATGTCTATCCGACGTCCAGTGTTTAGTGGGATTTTTTAACATCTTGCTTCTGTAAAAATGAATGTTTTTGTTTGCTTAAAAATCTACAGATTTATACTGTGAATTCCAATGTGCACAACCCCAAAAGATGTAGTTTTACTCAAATAATACCATAAAATCTAAGGTTTTTAGACATTTTCAACATTACAATAATTAATTGTAAAATGTATGCATATTTATTTGTTTTCACAGAAAATATTTATAATTTCAACATTTTATTACAGTAAAAAACAAAGTTTTACCCAGTCTCACAATTAACGGTTATTCAATCTATTTAATACAGTAAAAGGAAGTTTTTGGTTTTACGCTCCATTACCGTTGGAATTTGACGGTGTTTTGCTGTATATTTTACTGACTTTTTTTACAGTGTATGCAAGAGCAAAGAGATGTGTTTTTAGTCTAGATTTAAACTGACAGAGTGTGTCTGCTTCCCGAACAATGCTAGGAAGATTGTTCCAGAGTTTAGGTGCTACATAGGAAAAGGATCTGCCGCCTTCAGTTGATTTTGATATTCTGGGTATTATCAACTGGCCTGATTTCTCAGATTGCAATAGACGTGAAGGACTATAATGCACCAGGAGCTCGCTTAGATATTGGGGAGCTAAACCATTTAGTGCTTTATTACCTCTGTTGTCTCCTTCTTTCCGTGACACCATGACTCCTTTAAAAATAATATTATTTAAAATACTATAAAAGGTTTTATGAAACTGCAGGGCTCTTTGACACGTTCTTACATACACTCTTCCAGTCTTGTCACTTAAGACTGTTTTTTGGTAACCAGGGCTAAACTAACCTTGTTGTATTGTTTGCTTGCTTTACCTGAAATGAAAGAAAGGCAATTTTACCCTCCATCTTTCTTTAAAATTATGCACTTACCTGTACTTCACTGTGGGAATTAACATATATATGTGCACATCTGATCAAACAGATTATTTTTTAACTCCATTTGCTTTGTGATAAAAAAAGTAATAAATACATTTTATAAATAAAAAAAAAACCTCCACTCTCCTTAAGTTTTTTTGTATTGCTAGTGGGGCAGCTAATACATTTCTGGTCACCCTGTTTGAGCAATACGTTGTGTTGAGATTGATCCATGTGAAATACCAACTCAAGTCCTACAGAAACAAAAAACTGCAGAGAGGTGCATGTTATAATGGTACTACTAACAGCTCAGTAATTTGTAATGATAGCAATATAGTTTAGCTAAAAGGAAACCTAACCATCACACGGGAATGCAATATAAGTTTAAAGCAATGTAAGTTGTAGTTCTGCTTTAAAATACAAATGTTGCCATATTCAAAGAAAGATTTTTTTTTTTTTTATAAAAAAGTTTCCAAATTGAAATAAATATTTTAAAATGTAGGCTAAGTGTCACTAATTAAACTAGTATATGTTCAGATAGTTGTCTACCTCTTACATGTCTGTGTCTCGAGAGATTGCAGAATTCAAGTGACAATGATGCCTTTTAAACAAAGGTTTTGGAGGAGCGCGTTCAAACGGTCTATCTAATCAGCTCGAGTGGAGGTATATATATATACACAGAAGAGAGCCGACTCACCTTACCTCTACAGTTTTCTGCATCCCTCTGCCACTCCGCCTGCTCCTCACTCTCAGCTGGGATACGGGGCGAACTCTGGGTTTGGGCTAAATAAATTCCAAGATCGGAGACGCAACTCGTTTTTTGGGACTTTTACATTTTTTTTCCCAGGTGGGGTTCTTCGTACACGGGTGGAGTGTGCTCCTCTCCGCCTCACCACCTCTCATCTTCGTACACGGGTGCAGTGTGCTGCTCTCCGCTGCAAAGGCCGGGCGGAGGTCCCCCCGGTATAGGGGGATCCTCGGCGCGCCGGCCGGCCGAACCTTCCGCCGGGTTGAATCCTCCGGGCGGACCGTGCGGACTCCACCCATTTACCTCTTAACGGTTTCACGCCCTCTTGAACTCTCTCTTCAAAGTTCTCACACCGGCCTCACACCGTCCACGGGCTAAGCCTCCATCAGAAGGACTTAGGCCCCCGGGCCCGCGCCGGGAGGATGCGGTCTTCCGTACGCCACAATTCCCTCGCCCATCTCAGGGGACGGGGATTCGGCGCTGGGCTCTTCCCTCTTAGCTTGCCGCTACTGAGGGAATCCTGTTTCTTTTCCTCCGCTTAGTAATATGCTTAAATTCAGCAGGTCGACCGACGTTTTCAACTAACCCGCCCGCAACTCGGACCGCAAAAAGAAAAGGAAAATATTGTACCCGACCCGCATTTCTTTAAAAGTAGTAAATGCTCATTGTAGCGTCATTAGACGTAAGAACTAGGGGTGCGGGGGGTTGTGGTTTATGTGAACGATAGAGGAACATTCCATTCTATCATTTTGGAAATGTTATGAAAACGTTATTTTCTGAACGTTCACAACACCCTCCCCCGCTAGACATTTTACGTTCCCAGAACATTCTCAAAACATCCCCACTGGTGTTAAGGACGTTGTCTAATAATGTTCCCAGAACGTTCAGAGACGGTCACAATGTGGAGGTCTTTTAAGGTTTGGGGGACATTATTTGGCGGACGTTCACAGAACATTTAGGAAACCATATTTTATTTTTTTAGGGAACATCCCTGCTGTCCTCGTCAAAAATGTCGATTAATAAGAGTATCTGCTCAAACAAAAAATAATTTTTCTTAAATGTTTTACAAAAAACAACAGCACATGCATGAGCTAATGTACCTGCTGTATCACTGCATCAACAACTACACAGTTACTGTCTTTAAACATGCAGCAGAGCATCAGTGTTTCAGGATCATCACTGACTGAAGCTCAGGATCTACTCTCCAGCACAATGGTGACACACAAAACTCAGATAACAGAAACAACATTAAACACTAACAGATCTCTGTAGATCTCTCCATCTTCACTTATTACAAACCACTCTGACTTTGTTTCTTTCATACAAATCTTCTTTATGAGATGTTGATGTTTTATCAAATTTATAAATGTCACCGTTATGGAGGTAAGCGCTTGTTTTAGCTGGGCTCCTGAGCCTTTACATTTTAATTATTTTTCACCAATTGTTGCAATTATGTTTTAAAGCATGCATTGCAAAAGAAATCATGAGAAAAATCTGATCATATGGATTTGATTGTTCGTTGTTATTTTTCTCATCATACAGTGGCCTTATTCTTTGGTCTCTGAATATTGTACTTTCTTTCATGTTATTATAGTCCAATGATGGTGTATAAAATCCTGCCATGCTTTGATATTTTGAAAGCTTTCATTATTGTGCAGAAATTATTCAAACAGTATCATACAGATTCACACAGACATCAAGATTCTGCGTATGATCCTCAACAATGGTGACAACATTTTCAGATAAACAGATTAACTCTGAACATCACAAAACAGCTACTAAAGTCACAAAAAAGATTTTGTTTAGTGTCAGCATCGTTGAGGATCATACGCTGATTCATGATGTCTGTGTTGAAGGTTGGATAAAAAGCCCTCCTCAAAGCTCTTGTCTGTATAAAGAATTAAATATAATAAAGCATTAATAAAACTAACAGTTAATACATTCACAGCTTGACGCTTTAGAGATGTTGACTAAATCATCAGCACTAAACAACTCAATTCATCTGATCAGAAGTTCTCTTGCGTTTATTGCTATCGCTATCATGTCTTGATAACACAGTTAAAGCAGCCGGAGAAAAACCTAATGTTATGTGTCAAGAATCAAGAGCCCCATCTAAAGCAAACGTTGTTGCTTGTTTTGTGATGTTCAGAGTTGATCTGTTTGTCAGTATTTTGTATTTATTTATCGTGACCGTTCTTGAGAATCATGTGCTGATTCTTGATGTCTGTGTGTGTTTTTTTTTTCATGAGTAGTCAGATTATAAAAGCTCTTTTCAACTTCATATGGTAACACATTTACTGAAAATAAATAATATAACATCTATTTGACCGTCAATACTGGATGGCACCATTGAATCTGACCATTCCACAAAGAGAATGTCAGCATCTAAACAAAACCACCATGACTGTGATTCCCAAAGCATTGTAAACCTAAATTGATAACCTTTAGCTCACATCACTATTGGGAAACACAGCCCAGATCATAGTTTCTCTGACCATAACAAAAGTGCTTTACAAACACAAAGCTGGAGCAGCCAGAGTTATATTAATGTTAATAGAGTCAAGAGACCAACTAAAGGAAATGCTTTTCACCATCATGGTGACTTCAAACTAAACTTTCATTCAAACATTAACATCTAAACATCTGTTCATTCTCAGTAAGAACTTTTGTTGATGTGTGACAGAAATCAAATCAAACTGGTTAATAATAAGTGTAATAATGTTTAATGGCTGGAAGTCAGTTGTAGATGTTGTGTCTCTCTCTTTTTCTCTTGTTGTTTCT
Source organism: Chanodichthys erythropterus (assembly GCF_024489055.1). Classification (NCBI taxonomy): domain Eukaryota; kingdom Metazoa; phylum Chordata; class Actinopteri; order Cypriniformes; family Xenocyprididae; genus Chanodichthys; species Chanodichthys erythropterus. The sequence goes on from NC_090235.1 coordinate 12,997,994, forward strand.
TCAGTGATTCTGCTTATTATCATCAGGTGTCTCCACTAATTGTCAATCATCCCTCAATCATCAATCAATTATCTTATTAACTTTAACACTGCTTCAGTGTTACTTTTTAACACCCGGTAAGATGGACTCATAAGTTCACTTTGGGTGTTAATTTAACACTGGGGACTTTGCTGTGGTATAGTTAAGTACTTTCACTTAAATGACAATTAATAGGTAATTTGCATTGCCATTTAAGTGAAATTATTGAACTTAAATATACAAGCTTGATAAAAATGATCATTCTAGAAGAAAATTTCAGATGGCTCTTTCAGAAAGGCTTTTGCATCTGAGCTCTTCGTGTATTAATCATGTTGATAGGCCCTATAAAACAAATATTACATATTAATCATGTCAATTTCCTGCATCTGTTATTGACGTCCAAATGACGTCCAAAAAAATTACCCCGTTCAAAGGTCAAATGTTGAACGTCAAGATGACGTCCAAGTTGGGTCATGGTTGGACGTCCAAATAGTGGACCTGTATAATTGACAAATATATTAGTTTTTTTCTACCATGATTTCGGTAAAAAAATATGTTGTGTACTGTAAAATTTAGGGTTACAAAACCAGTATACCGTATTGTCTTTTACAGATTCCACATTTTTTTCACGGTATATTCCTGGCAACCACAGCTGCCGGTATTTTACCGTAAATTTGACAGTTTTTTTTTTTAACTGTGTAGTTTGGACGTGGAATAGATGTTCAGAAATGGTCATGGACCGACGGACCTAATATAGACATGATCTGCATGTCTATCCGACGTCCAGTGTTTAGTGGGATTTTTTAACATCTTGCTTCTGTAAAAATGAATGTTTTTGTTTGCTTAAAAATCTACAGATTTATACTGTGAATTCCAATGTGCACAACCCCAAAAGATGTAGTTTTACTCAAATAATACCATAAAATCTAAGGTTTTTAGACATTTTCAACATTACAATAATTAATTGTAAAATGTATGCATATTTATTTGTTTTCACAGAAAATATTTATAATTTCAACATTTTATTACAGTAAAAAACAAAGTTTTACCCAGTCTCACAATTAACGGTTATTCAATCTATTTAATACAGTAAAAGGAAGTTTTTGGTTTTACGCTCCATTACCGTTGGAATTTGACGGTGTTTTGCTGTATATTTTACTGACTTTTTTACAGTGTATGCAAGAGCAAAGAGATGTGTTTTTAGTCTAGATTTAAACTGACAGAGTGTGTCTGCTTCCCGAACAATGCTAGGAAGATTGTTCCAGAGTTTAGGTGCTACATAGGAAAAGGATCTGCCGCCTTCAGTTGATTTTGATATTCTGGGTATTATCAACTGGCCTGATTTCTCAGATCGCAATAGACGTGAAGGACTATAATGCACCAGGAGCTCGCTTAGATATTGGGGAGCTAAACCATTTAGTGCTTTATTACCTCTGTTGTCTCCTTCTTTCCGTGACACCATGACTCCTTTAAAAATAATATTATTTAAAATACTATAAAAGGTTTTATGAAACTGCAGGGCTCTTTGACACGTTCTTACATACACTCTTCCAGTCTTGTCACTTAAGACTGTTTTTTGGTAACCAGGGCTAAACTAACCTTGTTGTATTGTTTGCTTGCTTTACCTGAAATGAAAGAAAGGCAATTTTACCCTCCATCTTTCTTTAAAATTATGCACTTACCTGTACTTCACTGTGGGAATTAACATATATATGTGCACATCTGATCAAACAGATTATTTTTTAACTCCATTTGCTTTGTGATAAAAAAAAGTAATAAATACATTTTATAAATAAAAAAAAAACCTCCACTCTCCTTAAGTTTTTTTGTATTGCTAGTGGGGCAGCTAATACATTTCTGGTCACCCTGTTTGAGCAATACGTTGTGTTGAGATTGATCCATGTGAAATACCAACTCAAGTCCTACAGAAACAAAAAACTGCAGAGAGGTGCATGTTATAATGGTACTACTAACAGCTCAGTAATTTGTAATGATAGCAATATAGTTTAGCTAAAAGGAAACCTAACCATCACACGGGAATGCAATATAAGTTTAAAGCAATGTAAGTTGTAGTTCTGCTTTAAAATACAAATGTTGCCATATTCAAAGAAAGATTTTTTTTTTTTTATAAAAATGTTGCCATATTGAAATAAATATTTTAAAATGTAGGCTAAGTGTCACTAATTAAACTAGTATATGTTCAGATAGTTGTCTACCTCTTACATGTCTGTGTCTCGAGAGATTGCAGAATTCAAGTGACAATGATGCCTTTTAAACAAAGGTTTTGGAGGAGCGCGTTCAAACGGTCTATCTAATCAGCTCGAGTGGAGGTATATATATATATACACAGAAGAGAGCCGACTCACCTTACCTCTACAGTTTTCTGCATCCCTCTGCCACTCCGCCTGCTCCTCACTCTCAGCTGGGATACGGGGCGAACTCTGGGTTTGGGCTAAATAAATTCCAAGATCGGAGACGCAACTCGTTTTTTGGGACTTTTACATTTTTTTCCCAGGTGGGGTTCTTCGTACACGGGTGGAGTGTGCTCCTCTCCGCCTCACCACCTCTCATCTTCGTACACGGGTGCAGTGTGCTGCTCTCCGCTGCAAAGGCCGGGCGGAGGTCCCCCCGGTATAGGGGGATCCTCGGCGCGCCGGCCGGCCGAACCTTCCGCCGGGTTGAATCCTCCGGGCGGACCGTGCGGACTCCACCCATTTACCTCTTAACGGTTTCACGCCCTCTTGAACTCTCTCTTCAAAGTTCTCACACCGGCCTCACACCGTCCACGGGCTAAGCCTCCATCAGAAGGACTTAGGCCCCCGGGCCCGCGCCGGGAGGATGCGGTCTTCCGTACGCCACAATTCCCTCGCCCATCTCAGGGGACGGGGATTCGGCGCTGGGCTCTTCCCTCTTAGCTTGCCGCTACTGAGGGAATCCTGTTTCTTTTCCTCCGCTTAGTAATATGCTTAAATTCAGCAGGTCGACCGACGTTTTCAACTAACCCGCCCGCAACTCGGACCGCAAAAAGAAAAGGAAAATATTGTACCCGACCCGCATTTCTTTAAAAGTAGTAAATGCTCATTGTAGCGTCATTAGACGTAAGAACTAGGGGTGCGGGGGGTTGTGGTTTATTTGAACGATAGAGGAACATTCCATTCTATCATTTTGGAAATGTTATGAAAACGTTATTTTCTGAACGTTCACAACACCCTGCCCCGCTAGACATTTTACGTTCCCAGAACATTCTCAAAACATCCCCACTGGTGTTAAGGACGTTGTCTAATAATGTTCCCAGAACGTTCAGAGACGGTCACAATGTGGAGGTCTTTTAAGGTTTGGGGGACATTATTTGGCGGACGTTCACAGAACATTTAGGAAACCATATTTTATTTTTTTAGGGAACATCCCTGCTGTCCTCGTCAAAAATGTCGATTAATAAGAGTATCTGCTCAAACAAAAAAATAATTTTTCTTAAATGTTTTACAAAAAACAACAGCACATGCATGAGCTAATGTACCTGCTGTATCACTGCATCAACAACTACACAGTTACTGTCTTTAAACATGCAGCAGAGCATTAGTGTTTCAGGATCATCACTGACTGAAGCTCAGGATCTACTCTCCAGCACAATGGTGACACACAAAACTCAGATAACAGAAACAACATTAAACACTAACAGATCTCTGTAGATCTCTCCATCTTCACTTATTACAAACCACTCTGACTTTGTTTCTTTCATACAAATCTTCTTTATGAGATGTTGATGTTTTATCAAATTTATAAATGTCACCGTTATGGAGGTAAGCGCTTGTTTTAGCTGGGCTCCTGAGCCTTTACATTTTAATTATTTTTCACCAATTGTTGCAATTATGTTTTAAAGCATGCATTGCAAAAGAAATCATGAGAAAAATCTGATCATATGGATTTGATTGTTCGTTGTTATTTTTCTCATCATACAGTGGCCTTATTCTTTGGTCTCTGAATATTGTACTTTCTTTCATGTTATTATAGTCCAATGATGGTGTATAAAATCCTGCCATGCTTTGATATTTTGAAAGCTTTCATTATTGTGCAGAAATTATTCAAACAGTATCATACAGATTCACACAGACATCAAGATTCTGCGTATGATCCTCAACAATGGTGACAACATTTTCAGATAAACAGATTAACTCTGAACATCACAAAACAGCTACTAAAGTCACAAAAAAGATTTTGTTTAGTGTCAGCATCGTTGAGGATCATACGCTGATTCATGATGTCTGTGTTGAAGGTTGGATAAAAAGCCCTCCTCAAAGCTCTTGTCTGTATAAAGAATTAAATATAATAAAGCATTAATAAAACTAACAGTTAATACATTCACAGCTTGACGCTTTAGAGATGTTGACTAAATCATCAGCACTAAACAACTCAATTCATCTGATCAGAAGTTCTCTTGCGTTTATTGCTATCGCTATCATGTCTTGATAACACAGTTAAAGCAGCCGGAGAAAAACCTAATGTTATGTGTCAAGAATCAAGAGCCCCATCTAAAGCAAACGTTGTTGCTTGTTTTGTGATGTTCAGAGTTGATCTGTTTGTCAGTATTTTGTATTTATTTATCGTGACCGTTCTTGAGAATCATGTGCTGATTCTTGATGTCTGTGTGTGTTTTTTTTTTCATGAGTAGTCAGATTATAAAAGCTCTTTTCAACTTCATATGGTAACACATTTACTGAAAATAAATAATATAACATCTATTTGACCGTCAATACTGGATGGCACCATTGAATCTGACCATTCCACAAAGAGAATGTCAGCATCTAAACAAAACCACCATGACTGTGATTCCCAAAGCATTGTAAACCTAAATTGATAACCTTTAGCTCACATCACTATTGGGAAACACAGCCCAGATCATAGTTTCTCTGACCATAACAAAAGTGCTTTACAAACACAAAGCTGGAGCAGCCAGAGTTATATTAATGTTAATAGAGTCAAGAGACCAACTAAAGGAAATGCTTTTCACCATCATGGTGACTTCAAACTAAACTTTCATTCAAACATTAACATCTAAACATCTGTTCATTCTCAGTAAGAACTTTTGTTGATGTGTGACAGAAATCAAATCAAACTGGTTAATAATAAGTGTAATAATGTTTAATGGCTGGAAGTCAGTTGTAGATGTTGTGTCTCTCTCTTTTTCTCTTGTTGTTTCTTCAGTGATTCTGCTTATTATCATCAGGTGTCTCCACTAATTGTCAATCATCCCTCAATCATCAATCAATTATCTTATTAACTTTAACACTGCTTCAGTGTTACTTTTTAACACCCGGTAAGATGGACTCATAAGTTCACTTTGGGTGTTAATTTAACACTGGGGACTTTGCTGTGGTATAGTTAAGTACTTTCACTTAAATGACAATTAATAGGTAATTTGCATTGCCATTTAAGTGAAATTATTGAACTTAAATATACAAGCTTGATAAAAATGATCATTCTAGAAGAAAATTTCAGATGGCTCTTTCAGAAAGGCTTTTGCATCTGAGCTCTTCGTGTATTAATCATGTTGATAGGCCCTATAAAACAAATATTACATATTAATCATGTCAATTTCCTGCATCTGTTATTGACGTCCAAATGACGTCCAAAAAAATTACCCCGTTCAAAGGTCAAATGTTGAACGTCAAGATGACGTCCAAGTTGGGTCATGGTTGGACGTCCAAATAGTGGACCTGTATAATTGACAAATATATTAGTTTTTTTCTACCATGATTTCGGTAAAAAAATATGTTGTGTACTGTAAAATTTAGGGTTACAAAACCAGTATACCGTATTGTCTTTTACAGATTCCACATTTTTTTCACGGTATATTCCTGGCAACCACAGCTGCCGGTATTTTACCGTAAATTTGACAGTTTTTTTTTTTAACTGTGTAGTTTGGACGTGGAATAGATGTTCAGAAATGGTCATGGACCGACGGACCTAATATAGACATGATCTGCATGTCTATCCGACGTCCAGTGTTTAGTGGGATTTTTTAACATCTTGCTTCTGTAAAAATGAATGTTTTTGTTTGCTTAAAAATCTACAGATTTATACTGTGAATTCCAATGTGCACAACCCCAAAAGATGTAGTTTTACTCAAATAATACCATAAAATCTAAGGTTTTTAGACATTTTCAACATTACAATAATTAATTGTAAAATGTATGCATATTTATTTGTTTTCACAGAAAATATTTATAATTTCAACATTTTATTACAGTAAAAAACAAAGTTTTACCCAGTCTCACAATTAACGGTTATTCAATCTATTTAATACAGTAAAAGGAAGTTTTTGGTTTTACGCTCCATTACCGTTGGAATTTGACGGTGTTTTGCTGTATATTTTACTGACTTTTTTTACAGTGTATGCAAGAGCAAAGAGATGTGTTTTTAGTCTAGATTTAAACTGACAGAGTGTGTCTGCTTCCCGAACAATGCTAGGAAGATTGTTCCAGAGTTTAGGTGCTACATAGGAAAAGGATCTGCCGCCTTCAGTTGATTTTGATATTCTGGGTATTATCAACTGGCCTGATTTCTCAGATCGCAATAGACGTGAAGGACTATAATGCACCAGGAGCTCGCTTAGATATTGGGGAGCTAAACCATTTAGTGCTTTATTACCTCTGTTGTCTCCTTCTTTCCGTGACACCATGACTCCTTTAAAAATAATATTATTTAAAATACTATAAAAGGTTTTATGAAACTGCAGGGCTCTTTGACACGTTCTTACATACACTCTTCCAGTCTTGTCACTTAAGACTGTTTTTTGGTAACCAGGGCTAAACTAACCTTGTTGTATTGTTTGCTTGCTTTACCTGAAATGAAAGAAAGGCAATTTTACCCTCCATCTTTCTTTAAAATTATGCACTTACCTGTACTTCACTGTGGGAATTAACATATATATGTGCACATCTGATCAAACAGATTATTTTTTAACTCCATTTGCTTTGTGATAAAAATAAAGTAATAAATACATTTTATAAATAAAAAAAAACCTCCACTCTCCTTAAGTTTTTTTGTATTGCTAGTGGGGCAGCTAATACATTTCTGGTCACCCTGTTTGAGCAATACGTTGTGTTGAGATTGATCCATGTGAAATACCAACTCAAGTCCTACAGAAACAAAAAACTGCAGAGAGGTGCATGTTATAATGGTACTACTAACAGCTCAGTAATTTGTAATGATAGCAATATAGTTTAGCTAAAAGGAAACCTAACCATCACACGGGAATGCAATATAAGTTTAAAGCAATGTAAGTTGTAGTTCTGCTTTAAAATACAAATGTTGCCATATTCAAAGAAAGATTTTTTTTTTTTTATAAAAATGTTGCCATATTGAAATAAATATTTTAAAATGTAGGCTAAGTGTCACTAATTAAACTAGTATATGTTCAGATAGTTGTCTACCTCTTACATGTCTGTGTCTCGAGAGATTGCAGAATTCAAGTGACAATGATGCCTTTTAAACAAAGGTTTTGGAGGAGCGCGTTCAAACGGTCTATCTAATCAGCTCGAGTGGAGGTATATATATATATACACAGAAGAGAGCCGACTCACCTTACCTCTACAGTTTTCTGCATCCCTCTGCCACTCCGCCTGCTCCTCACTCTCAGCTGGGATACGGGGCGAACTCTGGGTTTGGGCTAAATAAATTCCAAGATCGGAGACGCAACTCGTTTTTTGGGACTTTTACATTTTTTTCCCAGGTGGGGTTCTTCGTACACGGGTGGAGTGTGCTCCTCTCCGCCTCACCACCTCTCATCTTCGTACACGGGTGCAGTGTGCTGCTCTCCGCTGCAAAGGCCGGGCGGAGGTCCCCCCGGTATAGGGGGATCCTCGGCGCGCCGGCCGGCCGAACCTTCCGCCGGGTTGAATCCTCCGGGCGGACCGTGCGGACTCCACCCATTTACCTCTTAACGGTTTCACGCCCTCTTGAACTCTCTCTTCAAAGTTCTCACACCGGCCTCACACCGTCCACGGGCTAAGCCTCCATCAGAAGGACTTAGGCCCCCGGGCCCGCGCCGGGAGGATGCGGTCTTCCGTACGCCACAATTCCCTCGCCCATCTCAGGGGACGGGGATTCGGCGCTGGGCTCTTCCCTCTTAGCTTGCCGCTACTGAGGGAATCCTGTTTCTTTTCCTCCGCTTAGTAATATGCTTAAATTCAGCAGGTCGACCGACGTTTTCAACTAACCCGCCCGCAACTCGGACCGCAAAAAGAAAAGGAAAATATTGTACCCGACCCGCATTTCTTTAAAAGTAGTAAATGCTCATTGTAGCGTCATTAGACGTAAGAACTAGGGGTGCGGGGGTTGTGGTTTATTTGAACGATAGAGGAACATTCCATTCTATCATTTTGGAAATGTTATGAAAACGTTATTTTCTGAACGTTCACAACACCCTGCCCCGCTAGACATTTTACGTTCCCAGAACATTCTCAAAACATCCCCACTGGTGTTAAGGACGTTGTCTAATAATGTTCCCAGAACGTTCAGAGACGGTCACAATGTGGAGGTCTTTTAAGGTTTGGGGGACATTATTTGGCGGACGTTCACAGAACATTTAGGAAACCATATTTTATTTTTTTAGGGAACATCCCTGCTGTCCTCGTCAAAAATGTCGATTAATAAGAGTATCTGCTCAAACAAAAAAATAATTTTTCTTAAATGTTTTACAAAAAACAACAGCACATGCATGAGCTAATGTACCTGCTGTATCACTGCATCAACAACTACACAGTTACTGTCTTTAAACATGCAGCAGAGCATTAGTGTTTCAGGATCATCACTGACTGAAGCTCAGGATCTACTCTCCAGCACAATGGTGACACACAAAACTCAGATAACAGAAACAACATTAAACACTAACAGATCTCTGTAGATCTCTCCATCTTCACTTATTACAAACCACTCTGACTTTGTTTCTTTCATACAAATCTTCTTTATGAGATGTTGATGTTTTATCAAATTTATAAATGTCACCGTTATGGAGGTAAGCGCTTGTTTTAGCTGGGCTCCTGAGCCTTTACATTTTAATTATTTTTCACCAATTGTTGCAATTATGTTTTAAAGCATGCATTGCAAAAGAAATCATGAGAAAAATCTGATCATATGGATTTGATTGTTCGTTGTTATTTTTCTCATCATACAGTGGCCTTATTCTTTGGTCTCTGAATATTGTACTTTCTTTCATGTTATTATAGTCCAATGATGGTGTATAAAATCCTGCCATGCTTTGATATTTTGAAAGCTTTCATTATTGTGCAGAAATTATTCAAACAGTATCATACAGATTCACACAGACATCAAGATTCTGCGTATGATCCTCAACAATGGTGACAACATTTTCAGATAAACAGATTAACTCTGAACATCACAAAACAGCTACTAAAGTCACAAAAAAGATTTTGTTTAGTGTCAGCATCGTTGAGGATCATACGCTGATTCATGATGTCTGTGTTGAAGGTTGGATAAAAAGCCCTCCTCAAAGCTCTTGTCTGTATAAAGAATTAAATATAATAAAGCATTAATAAAACTAACAGTTAATACATTCACAGCTTGACGCTTTAGAGATGTTGACTAAATCATCAGCACTAAACAACTCAATTCATCTGATCAGAAGTTCTCTTGCGTTTATTGCTATCGCTATCATGTCTTGATAACACAGTTAAAGCAGCCGGAGAAAAACCTAATGTTATGTGTCAAGAATCAAGAGCCCCATCTAAAGCAAACGTTGTTGCTTGTTTTGTGATGTTCAGAGTTGATCTGTTTGTCAGTATTTTGTATTTATTTATCGTGACCGTTCTTGAGAATCATGTGCTGATTCTTGATGTCTGTGTGTGTTTTTTTTTTCATGAGTAGTCAGATTATAAAAGCTCTTTTCAACTTCATATGGTAACACATTTACTGAAAATAAATAATATAACATCTATTTGACCGTCAATACTGGATGGCACCATTGAATCTGACCATTCCACAAAGAGAATGTCAGCATCTAAACAAAACCACCATGACTGTGATTCCCAAAGCATTGTAAACCTAAATTGATAACCTTTAGCTCACATCACTATTGGGAAACACAGCCCAGATCATAGTTTCTCTGACCATAACAAAAGTGCTTTACAAACACAAAGCTGGAGCAGCCAGAGTTATATTAATGTTAATAGAGTCAAGAGACCAACTAAAGGAAATGCTTTTCACCATCATGGTGACTTCAAACTAAACTTTCATTCAAACATTAACATCTAAACATCTGTTCATTCTCAGTAAGAACTTTTGTTGATGTGTGACAGAAATCAAATCAAACTGGTTAATAATAAGTGTAATAATGTTTAATGGCTGGAAGTCAGTTGTAGATGTTGTGTCTCTCTCTTTTTCTCTTGTTGTTTCTTCAGTGATTCTGCTTATTATCATCAGGTGTCTCCACTAATTGTCAATCATCCCTCAATCATCAATCAATTATCTTATTAACTTTAACACTGCTTCAGTGTTACTTTTTAACACCCGGTAAGATGGACTCATAAGTTCACTTTGGGTGTTAATTTAACACTGGGGACTTTGCTGTGGTATAGTTAAGTACTTTCACTTAAATGACAATTAATAGGTAATTTGCATTGCCATTTAAGTGAAATTATTGAACTTAAATATACAAGCTTGATAAAAATGATCATTCTAGAAGAAAATTTCAGATGGCTCTTTCAGAAAGGCTTTTGCATCTGAGCTCTTCGTGTATTAATCATGTTGATAGGCCCTATAAAACAAATATTACATATTAATCATGTCAATTTCCTGCATCTGTTATTGACGTCCAAATGACGTCCAAAAAAATTACCCCGTTCAAAGGTCAAATGTTGAACGTCAAGATGACGTCCAAGTTGGGTCATGGTTGGACGTCCAAATAGTGGACCTGTATAATTGACAAATATATTAGTTTTTTTCTACCATGATTTCGGTAAAAAAATATGTTGTGTACTGTAAAATTTAGGGTTACAAAACCAGTATACCGTATTGTCTTTTACAGATTCCACATTTTTTTCACGGTATATTCCTGGCAACCACAGCTGCCGGTATTTTACCGTAAATTTGACAGTTTTTTTTTTAACTGTGTAGTTTGGACGTGGAATAGATGTTCAGAAATGGTCATGGACCGACGGACCTAATATAGACATGATCTGCATGTCTATCCGACGTCCAGTGTTTAGTGGGATTTTTTAACATCTTGCTTCTGTAAAAATGAATGTTTTTGTTTGCTTAAAAATCTACAGATTTATACTGTGAATTCCAATGTGCACAACCCCAAAAGATGTAGTTTTACTCAAATAATACCATAAAATCTAAGGTTTTTAGACATTTTCAACATTACAATAATTAATTGTAAAATGTATGCATATTTATTTGTTTTCACAGAAAATATTTATAATTTCAACATTTTATTACAGTAAAAAACAAAGTTTTACCCAGTCTCACAATTAACGGTTATTCAATCTATTTAATACAGTAAAAGGAAGTTTTTGGTTTTACGCTCCATTACCGTTGGAATTTGACGGTGTTTTGCTGTATATTTTACTGACTTTTTTACAGTGTATGCAAGAGCAAAGAGATGTGTTTTTAGTCTAGATTTAAACTGACAGAGTGTGTCTGCTTCCCGAACAATGCTAGGAAGATTGTTCCAGAGTTTAGGTGCTACATAGGAAAAGGATCTGCCGCCTTCAGTTGATTTTGATATTCTGGGTATTATCAACTGGCCTGATTTCTCAGATCGCAATAGACGTGAAGGACTATAATGCACCAGGAGCTCGCTTAGATATTGGGGAGCTAAACCATTTAGTGCTTTATTACCTCTGTTGTCTCCTTCTTTCCGTGACACCATGACTCCTTTAAAAATAATATTATTTAAAATACTATAAAAGGTTTTATGAAACTGCAGGGCTCTTTGACACGTTCTTACATACACTCTTCCAGTCTTGTCACTTAAGACTGTTTTTTGGTAACCAGGGCTAAACTAACCTTGTTGTATTGTTTGCTTGCTTTACCTGAAATGAAAGAAAGGCAATTTTACCCTCCATCTTTCTTTAAAATTATGCACTTACCTGTACTTCACTGTGGGAATTAACATATATATGTGCACATCTGATCAAACAGATTATTTTTTAACTCCATTTGCTTTGTGATAAAAAAAAAGTAATAAATACATTTTATAAATAAAAAAAAAACCTCCACTCTCCTTAAGTTTTTTTGTATTGCTAGTGGGGCAGCTAATACATTTCTGGTCACCCTGTTTGAGCAATACGTTGTGTTGAGATTGATCCATGTGAAATACCAACTCAAGTCCTACAGAAACAAAAAACTGCAGAGAGGTGCATGTTATAATGGTACTACTAACAGCTCAGTAATTTGTAATGATAGCAATATAGTTTAGCTAAAAGGAAACCTAACCATCACACGGGAATGCAATATAAGTTTAAAGCAATGTAAGTTGTAGTTCTGCTTTAAAATACAAATGTTGCCATATTCAAAGAAAGATTTTTTTTTTTTTTTTATAAAAATGTTGCCATATTGAAATAAATATTTTAAAATGTAGGCTAAGTGTCACTAATTAAACTAGTATATGTTCAGATAGTTGTCTACCTCTTACATGTCTGTGTCTCGAGAGATTGCAGAATTCAAGTGACAATGATGCCTTTTAAACAAAGGTTTTGGAGGAGCGCGTTCAAACGGTCTATCTAATCAGCTCGAGTGGAGGTATATATATATATACACAGAAGAGAGCCGACTCACCTTACCTCTACAGTTTTCTGCATCCCTCTGCCACTCCGCCTGCTCCTCACTCTCAGCTGGGATACGGGGCGAACTCTGGGTTTGGGCTAAATAAATTCCAAGATCGGAGACGCAACTCGTTTTTTGGGACTTTTACATTTTTTTCCCAGGTGGGGTTCTTCGTACACGGGTGGAGTGTGCTCCTCTCCGCCTCACCACCTCTCATCTTCGTACACGGGTGCAGTGTGCTGCTCTCCGCTGCAAAGGCCGGGCGGAGGTCCCCCCGGTATAGGGGGATCCTCGGCGCGCCGGCCGGCCGAACCTTCCGCCGGGTTGAATCCTCCGGGCGGACCGTGCGGACTCCACCCATTTACCTCTTAACGGTTTCACGCCCTCTTGAACTCTCTCTTCAAAGTTCTCACACCGGCCTCACACCGTCCACGGGCTAAGCCTCCATCAGAAGGACTTAGGCCCCCGGGCCCGCGCCGGGAGGATGCGGTCTTCCGTACGCCACAATTCCCTCGCCCATCTCAGGGGACGGGGATTCGGCGCTGGGCTCTTCCCTCTTAGCTTGCCGCTACTGAGGGAATCCTGTTTCTTTTCCTCCGCTTAGTAATATGCTTAAATTCAGCAGGTCGACCGACGTTTTCAACTAACCCGCCCGCAACTCGGACCGCAAAAAGAAAAGGAAAATATTGTACCCGACCCGCATTTCTTTAAAAGTAGTAAATGCTCATTGTAGCGTCATTAGACGTAAGAACTAGGGGTGCGGGGGGTTGTGGTTTATTTGAACGATAGAGGAACATTCCATTCTATCATTTTGGAAATGTTATGAAAACGTTATTTTCTGAACGTTCACAACACCCTGCCCCGCTAGACATTTTACGTTCCCAGAACATTCTCAAAACATCCCCACTGGTGTTAAGGACGTTGTCTAATAATGTTCCCAGAACGTTCAGAGACGGTCACAATGTGGAGGTCTTTTAAGGTTTGGGGGACATTATTTGGCGGACGTTCACAGAACATTTAGGAAACCATATTTTATTTTTTTAGGGAACATCCCTGCTGTCCTCGTCAAAAATGTCGATTAATAAGAGTATCTGCTCAAACAAAAAAATAATTTTTCTTAAATGTTTTACAAAAAACAACAGCACATGCATGAGCTAATGTACCTGCTGTATCACTGCATCAACAACTACACAGTTACTGTCTTTAAACATGCAGCAGAGCATTAGTGTTTCAGGATCATCACTGACTGAAGCTCAGGATCTACTCTCCAGCACAATGGTGACACACAAAACTCAGATAACAGAAACAACATTAAACACTAACAGATCTCTGTAGATCTCTCCATCTTCACTTATTACAAACCACTCTGACTTTGTTTCTTTCATACAAATCTTCTTTATGAGATGTTGATGTTTTATCAAATTTATAAATGTCACCGTTATGGAGGTAAGCGCTTGTTTTAGCTGGGCTCCTGAGCCTTTACATTTTAATTATTTTTCACCAATTGTTGCAATTATGTTTTAAAGCATGCATTGCAAAAGAAATCATGAGAAAAATCTGATCATATGGATTTGATTGTTCGTTGTTATTTTTCTCATCATACAGTGGCCTTATTCTTTGGTCTCTGAATATTGTACTTTCTTTCATGTTATTATAGTCCAATGATGGTGTATAAAATCCTGCCATGCTTTGATATTTTGAAAGCTTTCATTATTGTGCAGAAATTATTCAAACAGTATCATACAGATTCACACAGACATCAAGATTCTGCGTATGATCCTCAACAATGGTGACAACATTTTCAGATAAACAGATTAACTCTGAACATCACAAAACAGCTACTAAAGTCACAAAAAAGATTTTGTTTAGTGTCAGCATCGTTGAGGATCATACGCTGATTCATGATGTCTGTGTTGAAGGTTGGATAAAAAGCCCTCCTCAAAGCTCTTGTCTGTATAAAGAATTAAATATAATAAAGCATTAATAAAACTAACAGTTAATACATTCACAGCTTGACGCTTTAGAGATGTTGACTAAATCATCAGCACTAAACAACTCAATTCATCTGATCAGAAGTTCTCTTGCGTTTATTGCTATCGCTATCATGTCTTGATAACACAGTTAAAGCAGCCGGAGAAAAACCTAATGTTATGTGTCAAGAATCAAGAGCCCCATCTAAAGCAAACGTTGTTGCTTGTTTTGTGATGTTCAGAGTTGATCTGTTTGTCAGTATTTTGTATTTATTTATCGTGACCGTTCTTGAGAATCATGTGCTGATTCTTGATGTCTGTGTGTGTTTTTTTTTTCTTGAGTAGTCAGATTATAAAAGCTCTTTTCAACTTCATATGGTAACACATTTACTGAAAATAAATAATATAACATCTATTTGACCGTCAATACTGGATGGCACCATTGAATCTGACCATTCCACAAAGAGAATGTCAGCATCTAAACAAAACCACCATGACTGTGATTCCCAAAGCATTGTAAACCTAAATTGATAACCTTTAGCTCACATCACTATTGGGAAACACAGCCCAGATCATAGTTTCTCTGACCATAACAAAAGTGCTTTACAAACACAAAGCTGGAGCAGCCAGAGTTATATTAATGTTAATAGAGTCAAGAGACCAACTAAAGGAAATGCTTTTCACCATCATGGTGACTTCAAACTAAACTTTCATTCAAACATTAACATCTAAACATCTGTTCATTCTCAGTAAGAACTTTTGTTGATGTGTGACAGAAATCAAATCAAACTGGTTAATAATAAGTGTAATAATGTTTAATGGCTGGAAGTCAGTTGTAGATGTTGTGTCTCTCTCTTTTTCTCTTGTTGTTTCTTCAGTGATTCTGCTTATTATCATCAGGTGTCTCCACTAATTGTCAATCATCCCTCAATCATCAATCAATTATCTTATTAACTTTAACACTGCTTCAGTGTTACTTTTTAACACCCGGTAAGATGGACTCATAAGTTCACTTTGGGTGTTAATTTAACACTGGGGACTTTGCTGTGGTATAGTTAAGTACTTTCACTTAAATGACAATTAATAGGTAATTTGCATTGCCATTTAAGTGAAATTATTGAACTTAAATATACAAGCTTGATAAAAATGATCATTCTAGAAGAAAATTTCAGATGGCACTTTCAGAAAGGCTTTTGCATCTGAGCTCTTCGTGTATTAATCATGTTGATAGGCCCTATAAAACAAATATTACATATTAATCATGTCAATTTCCTGCATCTGTTATTGACGTCCAAATGACGTCCAAAAAAATTACCCCGTTCAAAGGTCAAATGTTGAACGTCAAGATGACGTCCAAGTTGGGTCATGGTTGGACGTCCAAATAGTGGACCTGTATAATTGACAAATATATTAGTTTTTTTCTACCATGATTTCGGTAAAAAAATATGTTGTGTACTGTAAAATTTAGGGTTACAAAACCAGTATACCGTATTGTCTTTTACAGATTCCACATTTTTTTCACGGTATATTCCTGGCAACCACAGCTGCCGGTATTTTACCGTAAATTTGACAGTTTTTTTTTTTTAACTGTGTAGTTTGGACGTGGAATAGATGTTCAGAAATGGTCATGGACCGACGGACCTAATATAGACATGATCTGCATGTCTATCCGACGTCCAGTGTTTAGTGGGATTTTTTAACATCTTGCTTCTGTAAAAATGAATGTTTTTGTTTGCTTAAAAATCTACAGATTTATACTGTGAATTCCAATGTGCACAACCCCAAAAGATGTAGTTTTACTCAAATAATACCATAAAATCTAAGGTTTTTAGACATTTTCAACATTACAATAATTAATTGTAAAATGTATGCATATTTATTTGTTTTCACAGAAAATATTTATAATTTCAACATTTTATTACAGTAAAAAACAAAGTTTTACCCAGTCTCACAATTAACGGTTATTCAATCTATTTAATACAGTAAAAGGAAGTTTTTGGTTTTACGCTCCATTACCGTTGGAATTTGACGGTGTTTTGCTGTATATTTTACTGAGTTTTTTTACAGTGTATGCAAGAGCAAAGAGATGTGTTTTTAGTCTAGATTTAAACTGACAGAGTGTGTCTGCTTCCCGAACAATGCTAGGAAGATTGTTCCAGAGTTTAGGTGCTACATAGGAAAAGGATCTGCCGCCTTCAGTTGATTTTGATATTCTGGGTATTATCAACTGGCCTGATTTCTCAGATCGCAATAGACGTGAAGGACTATAATGCACCAGGAGCTCGCTTAGATATTGGGGAGCTAAACCATTTAGTGCTTTATTACCTCTGTTGTCTCCTTCTTTCCGTGACACCATGACTCCTTTAAAAATAATATTATTTAAAATACTATAAAAGGTTTTATGAAACTGCAGGGCTCTTTGACACGTTCTTACATACACTCTTCCAGTCTTGTCACTTAAGACTGTTTTTTGGTAACCAGGGCTAAACTAACCTTGTTGTATTGTTTGCTTGCTTTACCTGAAATGAAAGAAAGGCAATTTTACCCTCCATCTTTCTTTAAAATTATGCACTTACCTGTACTTCACTGTGGGAATTAACATATATATGTGCACATCTGATCAAACAGATTATTTTTTAACTCCATTTGCTTTGTGATAAAAAAAGTAATAAATACATTTTATAAATAAAAAAAAAACCTCCACTCTCCTTAAGTTTTTTTGTATTGCTAGTGGGGCAGCTAATACATTTCTGGTCACCCTGTTTGAGCAATACGTTGTGTTGAGATTGATCCATGTGAAATACCAACTCAAGTCCTACAGAAACAAAAAACTGCAGAGAGGTGCATGTTATAATGGTACTACTAACAGCTCAGTAATTTGTAATGATAGCAATATAGTTTAGCTAAAAGGAAACCTAACCATCACACGGGAATGCAATATAAGTTTAAAGCAATGTAAGTTGTAGTTCTGCTTTAAAATACAAATGTTGCCATATTCAAAGAAAGATTTTTTTTTTTTTTTTATAAAAATGTTGCCATATTGAAATAAATATTTTAAAATGTAGGCTAAGTGTCACTAATTAAACTAGTATATGTTCAGATAGTTGTCTACCTCTTACATGTCTGTGTCTCGAGAGATTGCAGAATTCAAGTGACAATGATGCCTTTTAAACAAAGGTTTTGGAGGAGCGCGTTCAAACGGTCTATCTAATCAGCTCGAGTGGAGGTATATATATATATACACAGAAGAGAGCCGACTCACCTTACCTCTACAGTTTTCTGCATCCCTCTGCCACTCCGCCTGCTCCTCACTCTCAGCTGGGATACGGGGCGAACTCTGGGTTTGGGCTAAATAAATTCCAAGATCGGAGACGCAACTCGTTTTTTGGGACTTTTACATTTTTTTCCCAGGTGGGGTTCTTCGTACACGGGTGGAGTGTGCTCCTCTCCGCCTCACCACCTCTCATCTTCGTACACGGGTGCAGTGTGCTGCTCTCCGCTGCAAAGGCCGGGCGGAGGTCCCCCCGGTATAGGGGGATCCTCGGCGCGCCGGCCGGCCGAACCTTCCGCCGGGTTGAATCCTCCGGGCGGACCGTGCGGACTCCACCCATTTACCTCTTAACGGTTTCACGCCCTCTTGAACTCTCTCTTCAAAGTTCTCACACCGGCCTCACACCGTCCACGGGCTAAGCCTCCATCAGAAGGACTTAGGCCCCCGGGCCCGCGCCGGGAGGATGCGGTCTTCCGTACGCCACAATTCCCTCGCCCATCTCAGGGGACGGGGATTCGGCGCTGGGCTCTTCCCTCTTAGCTTGCCGCTACTGAGGGAATCCTGTTTCTTTTCCTCCGCTTAGTAATATGCTTAAATTCAGCAGGTCGACCGACGTTTTCAACTAACCCGCCCGCAACTCGGACCGCAAAAAGAAAAGGAAAATATTGTACCCGACCCGCATTTCTTTAAAAGTAGTAAATGCTCATTGTAGCGTCATTAGACGTAAGAACTAGGGGTGCGGGGGGTTGTGGTTTATGTGAACGATAGAGGAACATTCCATTCTATCATTTTGGAAATGTTATGAAAACGTTATTTTCTGAACGTTCACAACACCCTGCCCCGCTAGACATTTTACGTTCCCAGAACATTCTCAAAACATCCCCACTGGTGTTAAGGACGTTGTCTAATAATGTTCCCAGAACGTTCAGAGACGGTCACAATGTGGAGGTCTTTTAAGGTTTGGGGGACATTATTTGGCGGACGTTCACAGAACATTTAGGAAACCATATTTTATTTTTTTAGGGAACATCCCTGCTGTCCTCGTCAAAAATGTCGATTAATAAGAGTATCTGCTCAAACAAAAAAATAATTTTTCTTAAATGTTTTACAAAAAACAACAGCACATGCATGAGCTAATGTACCTGCTGTATCACTGCATCAACAACTACACAGTTACTGTCTTTAAACATGCAGCAGAGCATCAGTGTTTCAGGATCATCACTGACTGAAGCTCAGGATCTACTCTCCAGCACAATGGTGACACACAAAACTCAGATAACAGAAACAACATTAAACACTAACAGATCTCTGTAGATCTCTCCATCTTCACTTATTACAAACCACTCTGACTTTGTTTCTTTCATACAAATCTTCTTTATGAGATGTTGATGTTTTATCAAATTTATAAATGTCACCGTTATGGAGGTAAGCGCTTGTTTTAGCTGGGCTCCTGAGCCTTTACATTTTAATTATTTTTCACCAATTGTTGCAATTATGTTTTAAAGCATGCATTGCAAAAGAAATCATGAGAAAAATCTGATCATATGGATTTGATTGTTCGTTGTTATTTTTCTCATCATACAGTGGCCTTATTCTTTGGTCTCTGAATATTGTACTTTCTTTCATGTTATTATAGTCCAATGATGGTGTATAAAATCCTGCCATGCTTTGATATTTTGAAAGCTTTCATTATTGTGCAGAAATTATTCAAACAGTATCATACAGATTCACACAGACATCAAGATTCTGCGTATGATCCTCAACAATGGTGACAACATTTTCAGATAAACAGATTAACTCTGAACATCACAAAACAGCTACTAAAGTCACAAAAAGATTTTGTTTAGTGTCAGCATCGTTGAGGATCATACGCTGATTCATGATGTCTGTGTTGAAGGTTGGATAAAAAGCCCTCCTCAAAGCTCTTGTCTGTATAAAGAATTAAATATAATAAAGCATTAATAAAACTAACAGTTAATACATTCACAGCTTGACGCTTTAGAGATGTTGACTAAATCATCAGCACTAAACAACTCAATTCATCTGATCAGAAATTCTCTTGCGTTTATTGCTATCGCTATCATGTCTTGATAACACAGTTAAAGCAGCCGGAGAAAAACCTAATGTTATGTGTCAAGAATCAAGAGCCCCATCTAAAGCAAACGCTCACCTCTATAACGGTGACTTCAAACTTTATTATTTTCTATAAAACACACACGCAGAAGGCGATCTTCTCGTGACCTTGTTTTGTGATGTTCAGAGTTGATCTGTTTGTCAGTATTTTGTGTTTATTTATCGTGACCGTTCTTGATGAATCATGTGCTGCAGTTCTTGATGTCTTATATGACTTTAGGGGGACGTTCCAATTTGGGTCATTTTATGGTCACATAAGAACGTTCAAAACATTGAACTTCATATGGTAACACATTTACTGAAAATAAATAATATAACATCTATTTGACTGTCAATACTGGCTATGGCACCATTGAATCTGACCATTCACAAAGAGAATGTCAGCATCTAAACAAAACCACCATGACGCTTTTTATAAACATTGTACTCAGAACGTATTATGATAACATTATGAAAACATTTAGCAAATAATGATAACATTAAAAGCATGTTCTCAGAATGTTATCCTAAGAACGTTTTCGCTCAACATTATGAGAACATCAGTCAAGTACAAATAACGTGATAAAGACGTTACAAGAACGTTGTTATGAGAACGTTTTATATCAGAGTTATATTAATGTTAATAGAGTCAAGAGACCAACTAAAGGAAATGCTTTTCACCATCATGGTGACTTCAAACTAAACTTTCATTCAAACATTAACATCTAAACATCTGTTCATTCTCAGTAAGAACTTTTGTTGATGTGTGACAGAAATCAAATCAAACTGGTTAATAATAAGTGTAATAATGTTTAATGGCTGGAAGTCAGTTGTAGATGTTGTGTCTCTCTCTTTTTCTCTTGTTGTTTCTTCAGTGATTCTGCTTATTATCATCAGGTGTCTCCACTAATTGTCAATCATCCCTCAATCATCAATCAATTATCTTATTAACTTTAACACTGCTTCAGTGTTACTTTTTAACACCCGGTAAGATGGACTCATAAGTTCACTTTGGGTGTTAATTTAACACTGGGGACTTTGCTGTGGTATAGTTAAGTACTTTCACTTAAATGACAATTAATAGGTAATTTGCATTGCCATTTAAGTGAAATTATTGAACTTAAATATACAAGCTTGATAAAAATGATCATTCTAGAAGAAAATTTCAGATGGCTCTTTCAGAAAGGCTTTTGCATCTGAGCTCTTCGTGTATTAATCATGTTGATAGGCCCTATAAAACAAATATTACATATTAATCATGTCAATTTCCTGCATCTGTTATTGACGTCCAAATGACGTCCAAAAAAATTACCCCGTTCAAAGGTCAAATGTTGAACGTCAAGATGACGTCCAAGTTGGGTCATGGTTGGACGTCCAAATAGTGGACCTGTATAATTGACAAATATATTAGTTTTTTTCTACCATGATTTCGGTAAAAAAATATGTTGTGTACTGTAAAATTTAGGGTTACAAAACCAGTATACCGTATTGTCTTTTACAAATTCCACATTTTTTTTCACGGTATATTCCTGGCAACCACAGCTGCCGGTATTTTACCGTAAATTTGACAGTTTTTTTTTTTTAACTGTGTAGTTTGGACGTGGAATAGATGTTCAGAAATGGTCATGGACCGACGGACCTAATATAGACATGATCTGCATGTCTATCCGACGTCCAGTGTTTAGTGGGATTTTTTAACATCTTGCTTCTGTAAAAATGAATGTTTTTGTTTGCTTAAAAATCTACAGATTTATACTGTGAATTCCAATGTGCACAACCCCAAAAGATGTAGTTTTACTCAAATAATACCATAAAATCTAAGGTTTTTAGACATTTTCAACATTACAATAATTAATTGTAAAATGTATGCATATTTATTTGTTTTCACAGAAAATATTTATAATTTCAACATTTTATTACAGTAAAAAACAAAGTTTTACCCAGTCTCACAATTAACGGTTATTCAATCTATTTAATACAGTAAAAGGAAGTTTTTGGTTTTACGCTCCATTACCGTTGGAATTTGACGGTGTTTTGCTGTATATTTTACTGAGTTTTTTTACAGTGTATGCAAGAGCAAAGAGATGTGTTTTTAGTCTAGATTTAAACTGACAGAGTGTGTCTGCTTCCCGAACAATGCTAGGAAGATTGTTCCAGAGTTTAGGTGCTACATAGGAAAAGGATCTGCCGCCTTCAGTTGATTTTGATATTCTGGGTATTATCAACTGGCCTGATTTCTCAGATCGCAATAGACGTGAAGGACTATAATGCACCAGGAGCTCGCTTAGATATTGGGGAGCTAAACCATTTAGTGCTTTATTACCTCTGTTGTCTCCTTCTTTCCGTGACACCATGACTCCTTTAAAAATAATATTATTTAAAATACTATAAAAGGTTTTATGAAACTGCAGGGCTCTTTGACACGTTCTTACATACACTCTTCCAGTCTTGTCACTTAAGACTGTTTTTTGGTAACCAGGGCTAAACTAACCTTGTTGTATTGTTTGCTTGCTTTACCTGAAATGAAAGAAAGGCAATTTTACCCTCCATCTTTCTTTAAAATTATGCACTTACCTGTACTTCACTGTGGGAATTAACATATATATGTGCACATCTGATCAAACAGATTATTTTTTAACTCCATTTGCTTTGTGATAAAAAAAAGTAATAAATACATTTTATAAATAAAAAAAAAACCTCCACTCTCCTTAAGTTTTTTTGTATTGCTAGTGGGGCAGCTAATACATTTCTGGTCACCCTGTTTGAGCAATACGTTGTGTTGAGATTGATCCATGTGAAATACCAACTCAAGTCCTACAGAAACAAAAAACTGCAGAGAGGTGCATGTTATAATGGTACTACTAACAGCTCAGTAATTTGTAATGATAGCAATATAGTTTAGCTAAAAGGAAACCTAACCATCACACGGGAATGCAATATAAGTTTAAAGCAATGTAAGTTGTAGTTCTGCTTTAAAATACAAATGTTGCCATATTCAAAGAAAGATTTTTTTTTTTTATAAAAATGTTGCCATATTGAAATAAATATTTTAAAATGTAGGCTAAGTGTCACTAATTAAACTAGTATATGTTCAGATAGTTGTCTACCTCTTACATGTCTGTGTCTCGAGAGATTGCAGAATTCAAGTGACAATGATGCCTTTTAAACAAAGGTTTTGGAGGAGCGCGTTCAAACGGTCTATCTAATCAGCTCGAGTGGAGGTATATATATATATATACACAGAAGAGAGCCGACTCACCTTACCTCTACAGTTTTCTGCATCCCTCTGCCACTCCGCCTGCTCCTCACTCTCAGCTGGGATACGGGGCGAACTCTGGGTTTGGGCTAAATAAATTCCAAGATCGGAGACGCAACTCGTTTTTTGGGACTTTTACATTTTTTTTCCCAGGTGGGGTTCTTCGTACACGGGTGGAGTGTGCTCCTCTCCGCCTCACCACCTCTCATCTTCGTACACGGGTGCAGTGTGCTGCTCTCCGCTGCAAAGGCCGGGCGGAGGTCCCCCCGGTATAGGGGGATCCTCGGCGCGCCGGCCGGCCGAACCTTCCGCCGGGTTGAATCCTCCGGGCGGACCGTGCGGACTCCACCCATTTACCTCTTAACGGTTTCACGCCCTCTTGAACTCTCTCTTCAAAGTTCTCACACCGGCCTCACACCGTCCACGGGCTAAGCCTCCATCAGAAGGACTTAGGCCCCCGGGCCCGCGCCGGGAGGATGCGGTCTTCCGTACGCCACAATTCCCTCGCCCATCTCAGGGGACGGGGATTCGGCGCTGGGCTCTTCCCTCTTAGCTTGCCGCTACTGAGGGAATCCTGTTTCTTTTCCTCCGCTTAGTAATATGCTTAAATTCAGCAGGTCGACCGACGTTTTCAACTAACCCGCCCGCAACTCGGACCGCAAAAAGAAAAGGAAAATATTGTACCCGACCCGCATTTCTTTAAAAGTAGTAAATGCTCATTGTAGCGTCATTAGACGTAAGAACTAGGGGTGCGGGGGGTTGTGGTTTATGTGAACGATAGAGGAACATTCCATTCTATCATTTTGGAAATGTTATGAAAACGTTATTTTCTGAACGTTCACAACACCCTGCCCCGCTAGACATTTTACGTTCCCAGAACATTCTCAAAACATCCCCACTGGTGTTAAGGACGTTGTCTAATAATGTTCCCAGAACGTTCAGAGACGGTCACAATGTGGAGGTCTTTTAAGGTTTGGGGGACATTATTTGGCGGACGTTCACAGAACATTTAGGAAACCATATTTTATTTTTTTAGGGAACATCCCTGCTGTCCTCGTCAAAAATGTCGATTAATAAGAGTATCTGCTCAAACAAAAAAATAATTTTTCTTAAATGTTTTACAAAAAACAACAGCACATGCATGAGCTAATGTACCTGCTGTATCACTGCATCAACAACTACACAGTTACTGTCTTTAAACATGCAGCAGAGCATCAGTGTTTCAGGATCATCACTGACTGAAGCTCAGGATCTACTCTCCAGCACAATGGTGACACACAAAACTCAGATAACAGAAACAACATTAAACACTAACAGATCTCTGTAGATCTCTCCATCTTCACTTATTACAAACCACTCTGACTTTGTTTCTTTCATACAAATCTTCTTTATGAGATGTTGATGTTTTATCAAATTTATAAATGTCACCGTTATGGAGGTAAGCGCTTGTTTTAGCTGGGCTCCTGAGCCTTTACATTTTAATTATTTTTCACCAATTGTTGCAATTATGTTTTAAAGCATGCATTGCAAAAGAAATCATGAGAAAAATCTGATCATATGGATTTGATTGTTCGTTGTTATTTTTCTCATCATACAGTGGCCTTATTCTTTGGTCTCTGAATATTGTACTTTCTTTCATGTTATTATAGTCCAATGATGGTGTATAAAATCCTGCCATGCTTTGATATTTTGAAAGCTTTCATTATTGTGCAGAAATTATTCAAACAGTATCATACAGATTCACACAGACATCAAGATTCTGCGTATGATCCTCAACAATGGTGACAACATTTTCAGATAAACAGATTAACTCTGAACATCACAAAACAGCTACTAAAGTCACAAAAAAGATTTTGTTTAGTGTCAGCATCGTTGAGGATCATACGCTGATTCATGATGTCTGTGTTGAAGGTTGGATAAAAAGCCCTCCTCAAAGCTCTTGTCTGTATAAAGAATTAAATATAATAAAGCATTAATAAAACTAACAGTTAATACATTCACAGCTTGACGCTTTAGAGATGTTGACTAAATCATCAGCACTAAACAACTCAATTCATCTGATCAGAAGTTCTCTTGCGTTTATTGCTATCGCTATCATGTCTTGATAACACAGTTAAAGCAGCCGGAGAAAAACCTAATGTTATGTGTCAAGAATCAAGAGCCCCATCTAAAGCAAACGTTGTTGCTTGTTTTGTGATGTTCAGAGTTGATCTGTTTGTCAGTATTTTGTATTTATTTATCGTGACCGTTCTTGAGAATCATGTGCTGATTCTTGATGTCTGTGTGTGTTTTTTTTTTCTTGAGTAGTCAGATTATAAAAGCTCTTTTCAACTTCAAATGGTAACACATTTACTGAAAATAAATAATATAACATCTATTTGACTGTCAATACTGGATGGCACCATTGAATCTGACCATTCCACAAAGAGAATGTCAGCATCTAAACAAAACCACCATGACTGTGATTCCCAAAGCATTGTAAACCTAAATTGATAACCTTTAGCTCACATCACTATTGGGAAACACAGCCCAGATCATAGTTTCTCTGACCATAACAAAAGTGCTTTACAAACACAAAGCTGGAGCAGCCAGAGTTATATTAATGTTAATAGAGTCAAGAGACCAACTAAAGGAAATGCTTTTCACCATCATGGTGACTTCAAACTAAACTTTCATTCAAACATTAACATCTAAACATCTGTTCATTCTCAGTAAGAACTTTTGTTGATGTGTGACAGAAATCAAATCAAACTGGTTAATAATAAGTGTAATAATGTTTAATGGCTGGAAGTCAGTTGTAGATGTTGTGTCTCTCTCTTTTTCTCTTGTTGTTTCTTCAGTGATTCTGCTTATTATCATCAGGTGTCTCCACTAATTGTCAATCATCCCTCAATCATCAATCAATTATCTTATTAACTTTAACACTGCTTCAGTGTTACTTTTTAACACCCGGTAAGATGGACTCATAAGTTCACTTTGGGTGTTAATTTAACACTGGGGACTTTGCTGTGGTATAGTTAAGTACTTTCACTTAAATGACAATTAATAGGTAATTTGCATTGCCATTTAAGTGAAATTATTGAACTTAAATATACAAGCTTGATAAAAATGATCATTCTAGAAGAAAATTTCAGATGGCTCTTTCAGAAAGGCTTTTGCATCTGAGCTCTTCGTGTATTAATCATGTTGATAGGCCCTATAAAACAAATATTACATATTAATCATGTCAATTTCCTGCATCTGTTATTGACGTCCAAATGACGTCCAAAAAAATTACCCCGTTCAAAGGTCAAATGTTGAACGTCAAGATGACGTCCAAGTTGGGTCATGGTTGGACGTCCAAATAGTGGACCTGTATAATTGACAAATATATTAGTTTTTTTCTACCATGATTTCGGTAAAAAAATATGTTGTGTACTGTAAAATTTAGGGTTACAAAACCAGTATACCGTATTGTCTTTTACAGATTCCACATTTTTTTCACGGTATATTCCTGGCAACCACAGCTGCCGGTATTTTACCGTAAATTTGACAGTTTTTTTTTTTAACTGTGTAGTTTGGACGTGGAATAGATGTTCAGAAATGGTCATGGACCGACGGACCTAATATAGACATGATCTGCATGTCTATCCGACGTCCAGTGTTTAGTGGGATTTTTTAACATCTTGCTTCTGTAAAAATGAATGTTTTTGTTTGCTTAAAAATCTACAGATTTATACTGTGAATTCCAATGTGCACAACCCCAAAAGATGTAGTTTTACTCAAATAATACCATAAAATCTAAGGTTTTTAGACATTTTCAACATTACAATAATTAATTGTAAAATGTATGCATATTTATTTGTTTTCACAGAAAATATTTATAATTTCAACATTTTATTACAGTAAAAAACAAAGTTTTACCCAGTCTCACAATTAACGGTTATTCAATCTATTTAATACAGTAAAAGGAAGTTTTTGGTTTTACGCTCCATTACCGTTGGAATTTGACGGTGTTTTGCTGTATATTTTACTGACTTTTTTTACAGTGTATGCAAGAGCAAAGAGATGTGTTTTTAGTCTAGATTTAAACTGACAGAGTGTGTCTGCTTCCCGAACAATGCTAGGAAGATTGTTCCAGAGTTTAGGTGCTACATAGGAAAAGGATCTGCCGCCTTCAGTTGATTTTGATATTCTGGGTATTATCAACTGGCCTGATTTCTCAGATCGCAATAGACGTGAAGGACTATAATGCACCAGGAGCTCGCTTAGATATTGGGGAGCTAAACCATTTAGTGCTTTATTACCTCTGTTGTCTCCTTCTTTCCGTGACACCATGACTCCTTTAAAAATAATATTATTTAAAATACTATAAAAGGTTTTATGAAACTGCAGGGCTCTTTGACACGTTCTTACATACACTCTTCCAGTCTTGTCACTTAAGACTGTTTTTTGGTAACCAGGGCTAAACTAACCTTGTTGTATTGTTTGCTTGCTTTACCTGAAATGAAAGAAAGGCAATTTTACCCTCCATCTTTCTTTAAAATTATGCACTTACCTGTACTTCACTGTGGGAATTAACATATATATGTGCACATCTGATCAAACAGATTATTTTTTAACTCCATTTGCTTTGTGATAAAAAAAAAGTAATAAATACATTTTATAAATAAAAAAAACCTCCACTCTCCTTAAGTTTTTTTGTATTGCTAGTGGGGCAGCTAATACATTTCTGGTCACCCTGTTTGAGCAATACGTTGTGTTGAGATTGATCCATGTGAAATACCAACTCAAGTCCTACAGAAACAAAAAACTGCAGAGAGGTGCATGTTATAATGGTACTACTAACAGCTCAGTAATTTGTAATGATAGCAATATAGTTTAGCTAAAAGGAAACCTAACCATCACACGGGAATGCAATATAAGTTTAAAGCAATGTAAGTTGTAGTTCTGCTTTAAAATACAAATGTTGCCATATTCAAAGAAAGATTTTTTTTTTTTTTTATAAAAATGTTGCCATATTGAAATAAATATTTTAAAATGTAGGCTAAGTGTCACTAATTAAACTAGTATATGTTCAGATAGTTGTCTACCTCTTACATGTCTGTGTCTCGAGAGATTGCAGAATTCAAGTGACAATGATGCCTTTTAAACAAAGGTTTTGGAGGAGCGCGTTCAAACGGTCTATCTAATCAGCTCGAGTGGAGGTATATATATATATACACAGAAGAGAGCCGACTCACCTTACCTCTACAGTTTTCTGCATCCCTCTGCCACTCCGCCTGCTCCTCACTCTCAGCTGGGATACGGGGCGAACTCTGGGTTTGGGCTAAATAAATTCCAAGATCGGAGACGCAACTCGTTTTTTGGGACTTTTACATTTTTTTCCCAGGTGGGGTTCTTCGTACACGGGTGGAGTGTGCTCCTCTCCGCCTCACCACCTCTCATCTTCGTACACGGGTGCAGTGTGCTGCTCTCCGCTGCAAAGGCCGGGCGGAGGTCCCCCCGGTATAGGGGGATCCTCGGCGCGCCGGCCGGCCGAACCTTCCGCCGGGTTGAATCCTCCGGGCGGACCGTGCGGACTCCACCCATTTACCTCTTAACGGTTTCACGCCCTCTTGAACTCTCTCTTCAAAGTTCTCACACCGGCCTCACACCGTCCACGGGCTAAGCCTCCATCAGAAGGACTTAGGCCCCCGGGCCCGCGCCGGGAGGATGCGGTCTTCCGTACGCCACAATTCCCTCGCCCATCTCAGGGGACGGGGATTCGGCGCTGGGCTCTTCCCTCTTAGCTTGCCGCTACTGAGGGAATCCTGTTTCTTTTCCTCCGCTTAGTAATATGCTTAAATTCAGCAGGTCGACCGACGTTTTCAACTAACCCGCCCGCAACTCGGACCGCAAAAAGAAAAGGAAAATATTGTACCCGACCCGCATTTCTTTAAAAGTAGTAAATGCTCATTGTAGCGTCATTAGACGTAAGAACTAGGGGTGCGGGGGTTGTGGTTTATTTGAACGATAGAGGAACATTCCATTCTATCATTTTGGAAATGTTATGAAAACGTTATTTTCTGAACGTTCACAACACCCTGCCCCGCTAGACATTTTACGTTCCCAGAACATTCTCAAAACATCCCCACTGGTGTTAAGGACGTTGTCTAATAATGTTCCCAGAACGTTCAGAGACGGTCACAATGTGGAGGTCTTTTAAGGTTTGGGGGACATTATTTGGCGGACGTTCAGAACATTTAGGAAACCATATTTTATTTTTTTAGGGAACATCCCTGCTGTCCTCGTCAAAAATGTCGATTAATAAGAGTATCTGCTCAAACAAAAAAATAATTTTTCTTAAATGTTTTACAAAAAACAACAGCACATGCATGAGCTAATGTACCTGCTGTATCACTGCATCAACAACTACACAGTTACTGTCTTTAAACATGCAGCAGAGCATCAGTGTTTCAGGATCATCACTGACTGAAGCTCAGGATCTACTCTCCAGCACAATGGTGACACACAAAACTCAGATAACAGAAACAACATTAAACACTAACAGATCTCTGTAGATCTCTCCATCTTCACTTATTACAAACCACTCTGACTTTGTTTCTTTCATACAAATCTTCTTTATGAGATGTTGATGTTTTATCAAATTTATAAATGTCACCGTTATGGAGGTAAGCGCTTGTTTTAGCTGGGCTCCTGAGCCTTTACATTTTAATTATTTTTCACCAATTGTTGCAATTATGTTTTAAAGCATGCATTGCAAAAGAAATCATGAGAAAAATCTGATCATATGGATTTGATTGTTCGTTGTTATTTTTCTCATCATACAGTGGCCTTATTCTTTGGTCTCTGAATATTGTACTTTCTTTCATGTTATTATAGTCCAATGATGGTGTATAAAATCCTGCCATGCTTTGATATTTTGAAAGCTTTCATTATTGTGCAGAAATTATTCAAACAGTATCATACAGATTCACACAGACATCAAGATTCTGCGTATGATCCTCAACAATGGTGACAACATTTTCAGATAAACAGATTAACTCTGAACATCACAAAACAGCTACTAAAGTCACAAAAAAGATTTTGTTTAGTGTCAGCATCGTTGAGGATCATACGCTGATTCATGATGTCTGTGTTGAAGGTTGGATAAAAAGCCCTCCTCAAAGCTCTTGTCTGTATAAAGAATTAAATATAATAAAGCATTAATAAAACTAACAGTTAATACATTCACAGCTTGACGCTTTAGAGATGTTGACTAAATCATCAGCACTAAACAACTCAATTCATCTGATCAGAAGTTCTCTTGCGTTTATTGCTATCGCTATCATGTCTTGATAACACAGTTAAAGCAGCCGGAGAAAAACCTAATGTTATGTGTCAAGAATCAAGAGCCCCATCTAAAGCAAACGTTGTTGCTTGTTTTGTGATGTTCAGAGTTGATCTGTTTGTCAGTATTTTGTATTTATTTATCGTGACCGTTCTTGAGAATCATGTGCTGATTCTTGATGTCTGTGTGTGTTTTTTTTTTCTTGAGTAGTCAGATTATAAAAGCTCTTTTCAACTTCATATGGTAACACATTTACTGAAAATAAATAATATAACATCTATTTGACCGTCAATACTGGATGGCACCATTGAATCTGACCATTCCACAAAGAGAATGTCAGCATCTAAACAAAACCACCATGACTGTGATTCCCAAAGCATTGTAAACCTAAATTGATAACCTTTAGCTCACATCACTATTGGGAAACACAGCCCAGATCATAGTTTCTCTGACCATAACAAAAGTGCTTTACAAACACAAAGCTGGAGCAGCCAGAGTTATATTAATGTTAATAGAGTCAAGAGACCAACTAAAGGAAATGCTTTTCACCATCATGGTGACTTCAAACTAAACTTTCATTCAAACATTAACATCTAAACATCTGTTCATTCTCAGTAAGAACTTTTGTTGATGTGTGACAGAAATCAAATCAAACTGGTTAATAATAAGTGTAATAATGTTTAATGGCTGGAAGTCAGTTGTAGATGTTGTGTCTCTCTCTTTTTCTCTTGTTGTTTCTTCAGTGATTCTGCTTATTATCATCAGGTGTCTCCACTAATTGTCAATCATCCCTCAATCATCAATCAATTATCTTATTAACTTTAACACTGCTTCAGTGTTACTTTTTAACACCCGGTAAGATGGACTCATAAGTTCACTTTGGGTGTTAATTTAACACTGGGGACTTTGCTGTGGTATAGTTAAGTACTTTCACTTAAATGACAATTAATAGGTAATTTGCATTGCCATTTAAGTGAAATTATTGAACTTAAATATACAAGCTTGATAAAAATGATCATTCTAGAAGAAAATTTCAGATGGCTCTTTCAGAAAGGCTTTTGCATCTGAGCTCTTCGTGTATTAATCATGTTGATAGGCCCTATAAAACAAATATTACATATTAATCATGTCAATTTCCTGCATCTGTTATTGACGTCCAAATGACGTCCAAAAAAATTACCCCGTTCAAAGGTCAAATGTTGAACGTCAAGATGACGTCCAAGTTGGGTCATGGTTGGACGTCCAAATAGTGGACCTGTATAATTGACAAATATATTAGTTTTTTTCTACCATGATTTCGGTAAAAAAATATGTTGTGTACTGTAAAATTTAGGGTTACAAAACCAGTATACCGTATTGTCTTTTACAGATTCCACATTTTTTTTCACGGTATATTCCTGGCAACCACAGCTGCCGGTATTTTACCGTAAATTTGACAGTTTTTTTTTTTAACTGTGTAGTTTGGACGTGGAATAGATGTTCAGAAATGGTCATGGACCGACGGACCTAATATAGACATGATCTGCATGTCTATCCGACGTCCAGTGTTTAGTGGGATTTTTTAACATCTTGCTTCTGTAAAAATGAATGTTTTTGTTTGCTTAAAAATCTACAGATTTATACTGTGAATTCCAATGTGCACAACCCCAAAAGATGTAGTTTTACTCAAATAATACCATAAAATCTAAGGTTTTTAGACATTTTCAACATTACAATAATTAATTGTAAAATGTATGCATATTTATTTGTTTTCACAGAAAATATTTATAATTTCAACATTTTATTACAGTAAAAAACAAAGTTTTACCCAGTCTCACAATTAACGGTTATTCAATCTATTTAATACAGTAAAAGGAAGTTTTTGGTTTTACGCTCCATTACCGTTGGAATTTGACGGTGTTTTGCTGTATATTTTACTGACTTTTTTTACAGTGTATGCAAGAGCAAAGAGATGTGTTTTTAGTCTAGATTTAAACTGACAGAGTGTGTCTGCTTCCCGAACAATGCTAGGAAGATTGTTCCAGAGTTTAGGTGCTACATAGGAAAAGGATCTGCCGCCTTCAGTTGATTTTGATATTCTGGGTATTATCAACTGGCCTGATTTCTCAGATCGCAATAGACGTGAAGGACTATAATGCACCAGGAGCTCGCTTAGATATTGGGGAGCTAAACCATTTAGTGCTTTATTACCTCTGTTGTCTCCTTCTTTCCGTGACACCATGACTCCTTTAAAAATAATATTATTTAAAATACTATAAAAGGTTTTATGAAACTGCAGGGCTCTTTGACACGTTCTTACATACACTCTTCCAGTCTTGTCACTTAAGACTGTTTTTTGGTAACCAGGGCTAAACTAACCTTGTTGTATTGTTTGCTTGCTTTACCTGAAATGAAAGAAAGGCAATTTTACCCTCCATCTTTCTTTAAAATTATGCACTTACCTGTACTTCACTGTGGGAATTAACATATATATGTGCACATCTGATCAAACAGATTATTTTTTAACTCCATTTGCTTTGTGATAAAAAAAAAGTAATAAATACATTTTATAAATAAAAAAAAAACCTCCACTCTCCTTAAGTTTTTTTGTATTGCTAGTGGGGCAGCTAATACATTTCTGGTCACCCTGTTTGAGCAATACGTTGTGTTGAGATTGATCCATGTGAAATACCAACTCAAGTCCTACAGAAACAAAAAACTGCAGAGAGGTGCATGTTATAATGGTACTACTAACAGCTCAGTAATTTGTAATGATAGCAATATAGTTTAGCTAAAAGGAAACCTAACCATCACACGGGAATGCAATATAAGTTTAAAGCAATGTAAGTTGTAGTTCTGCTTTAAAATACAAATGTTGCCATATTCAAAGAAAGATTTTTTTTTTTTTTTATAAAAATGTTGCCATATTGAAATAAATATTTTAAAATGTAGGCTAAGTGTCACTAATTAAACTAGTATATGTTCAGATAGTTGTCTACCTCTTACATGTCTGTGTCTCGAGAGATTGCAGAATTCAAGTGACAATGATGCCTTTTAAACAAAGGTTTTGGAGGAGCGCGTTCAAACGGTCTATCTAATCAGCTCGAGTGGAGGTATATATATATATACACAGAAGAGAGCCGACTCACCTTACCTCTACAGTTTTCTGCATCCCTCTGCCACTCCGCCTGCTCCTCACTCTCAGCTGGGATACGGGGCGAACTCTGGGTTTGGGCTAAATAAATTCCAAGATCGGAGACGCAACTCGTTTTTTGGGACTTTTACATTTTTTTCCCAGGTGGGGTTCTTCGTACACGGGTGGAGTGTGCTCCTCTCCGCCTCACCACCTCTCATCTTCGTACACGGGTGCAGTGTGCTGCTCTCCGCTGCAAAGGCCGGGCGGAGGTCCCCCCGGTATAGGGGGATCCTCGGCGCGCCGGCCGGCCGAACCTTCCGCCGGGTTGAATCCTCCGGGCGGACCGTGCGGACTCCACCCATTTACCTCTTAACGGTTTCACGCCCTCTTGAACTCTCTCTTCAAAGTTCTCACACCGGCCTCACACCGTCCACGGGCTAAGCCTCCATCAGAAGGACTTAGGCCCCCGGGCCCGCGCCGGGAGGATGCGGTCTTCCGTACGCCACAATTCCCTCGCCCATCTCAGGGGACGGGGATTCGGCGCTGGGCTCTTCCCTCTTAGCTTGCCGCTACTGAGGGAATCCTGTTTCTTTTCCTCCGCTTAGTAATATGCTTAAATTCAGCAGGTCGACCGACGTTTTCAACTAACCCGCCCGCAACTCGGACCGCAAAAAGAAAAGGAAAATATTGTACCCGACCCGCATTTCTTTAAAAGTAGTAAATGCTCATTGTAGCGTCATTAGACGTAAGAACTAGGGGTGCGGGGGGTTGTGGTTTATTTGAACGATAGAGGAACATTCCATTCTATCATTTTGGAAATGTTATGAAAACGTTATTTTCTGAACGTTCACAACACC
Source organism: Chanodichthys erythropterus (assembly GCF_024489055.1). Taxonomy (NCBI): domain Eukaryota; kingdom Metazoa; phylum Chordata; class Actinopteri; order Cypriniformes; family Xenocyprididae; genus Chanodichthys; species Chanodichthys erythropterus. The sequence goes on from NC_090235.1 coordinate 13,032,694, forward strand.
CTGCCCCGCTAGACATTTTACGTTCCCAGAACATTCTCAAAACATCCCCACTGGTGTTAAGGACGTTGTCTAATAATGTTCCCAGAACGTTCAGAGACGGTCACAATGTGGAGGTCTTTTAAGGTTTGGGGGACATTATTTGGCGGACGTTCACAGAACATTTAGGAAACCATATTTTATTTTTTTAGGGAACATCCCTGCTGTCCTCGTCAAAAATGTCGATTAATAAGAGTATCTGCTCAAACAAAAAAATAATTTTTCTTAAATGTTTTACAAAAAACAACAGCACATGCATGAGCTAATGTACCTGCTGTATCACTGCATCAACAACTACACAGTTACTGTCTTTAAACATGCAGCAGAGCATCAGTGTTTCAGGATCATCACTGACTGAAGCTCAGGATCTACTCTCCAGCACAATGGTGACACACAAAACTCAGATAACAGAAACAACATTAAACACTAACAGATCTCTGTAGATCTCTCCATCTTCACTTATTACAAACCACTCTGACTTTGTTTCTTTCATACAAATCTTCTTTATGAGATGTTGATGTTTTATCAAATTTATAAATGTCACCGTTATGGAGGTAAGCGCTTGTTTTAGCTGGGCTCCTGAGCCTTTACATTTTAATTATTTTTCACCAATTGTTGCAATTATGTTTTAAAGCATGCATTGCAAAAGAAATCATGAGAAAAATCTGATCATATGGATTTGATTGTTCGTTGTTATTTTTCTCATCATACAGTGGCCTTATTCTTTGGTCTCTGAATATTGTACTTTCTTTCATGTTATTATAGTCCAATGATGGTGTATAAAATCCTGCCATGCTTTGATATTTTGAAAGCTTTCATTATTGTGCAGAAATTATTCAAACAGTATCATACAGATTCACACAGACATCAAGATTCTGCGTATGATCCTCAACAATGGTGACAACATTTTCAGATAAACAGATTAACTCTGAACATCACAAAACAGCTACTAAAGTCACAAAAAGATTTTGTTTAGTGTCAGCATCGTTGAGGATCATACGCTGATTCATGATGTCTGTGTTGAAGGTTGGATAAAAAGCCCTCCTCAAAGCTCTTGTCTGTATAAAGAATTAAATATAATAAAGCATTAATAAAACTAACAGTTAATACATTCACAGCTTGACGCTTTAGAGATGTTGACTAAATCATCAGCACTAAACAACTCAATTCATCTGATCAGAAGTTCTCTTGCGTTTATTGCTATCGCTATCATGTCTTGATAACACAGTTAAAGCAGCCGGAGAAAAACCTAATGTTATGTGTCAAGAATCAAGAGCCCCATCTAAAGCAAACGTTGTTGCTTGTTTTGTGATGTTCAGAGTTGATCTGTTTGTCAGTATTTTGTATTTATTTATCGTGACCGTTCTTGAGAATCATGTGCTGATTCTTGATGTCTGTGTGTGTTTTTTTTTTCTTGAGTAGTCAGATTATAAAAGCTCTTTTCAACTTCATATGGTAACACATTTACTGAAAATAAATAATATAACATCTATTTGACCGTCAATACTGGATGGCACCATTGAATCTGACCATTCCACAAAGAGAATGTCAGCATCTAAACAAAACCACCATGACTGTGATTCCCAAAGCATTGTAAACCTAAATTGATAACCTTTAGCTCACATCACTATTGGGAAACACAGCCCAGATCATAGTTTCTCTGACCATAACAAAAGTGCTTTACAAACACAAAGCTGGAGCAGCCAGAGTTATATTAATGTTAATAGAGTCAAGATACCAACTAAAGGAAATGCTTTTCACCATCATGGTGACTTCAAACTAAACTTTCATTCAAACATTAACATCTAAACATCTGTTCATTCTCAGTAAGAACTTTTGTTGATGTGTGACAGAAATCAAATCAAACTGGTTAATAATAAGTGTAATAATGTTTAATGGCTGGAAGTCAGTTGTAGATGTTGTGTCTCTCTCTTTTTCTCTTGTTGTTTCTTCAGTGATTCTGCTTATTATCATCAGGTGTCTCCACTAATTGTCAATCATCCCTCAATCATCAATCAATTATCTTATTAACTTTAACACTGCTTCAGTGTTACTTTTTAACACCCGGTAAGATGGACTCATAAGTTCACTTTGGGTGTTAATTTAACACTGGGGACTTTGCTGTGGTATAGTTAAGTACTTTCACTTAAATGACAATTAATAGGTAATTTGCATTGCCATTTAAGTGAAATTATTGAACTTAAATATACAAGCTTGATAAAAATGATCATTCTAGAAGAAAATTTCAGATGGCTCTTTCAGAAAGGCTTTTGCATCTGAGCTCTTCGTGTATTAATCATGTTGATAGGCCCTATAAAACAAATATTACATATTAATCATGTCAATTTCCTGCATCTGTTATTGACGTCCAAATGACGTCCAAAAAAATTACCCCGTTCAAAGGTCAAATGTTGAACGTCAAGATGACGTCCAAGTTGGGTCATGGTTGGACGTCCAAATAGTGGACCTGTATAATTGACAAATATATTAGTTTTTTTCTACCATGATTTCGGTAAAAAAATATGTTGTGTACTGTAAAATTTAGGGTTACAAAACCAGTATACCGTATTGTCTTTTACAAATTCCACATTTTTTTTCACGGTATATTCCTGGCAACCACAGCTGCCGGTATTTTACCGTAAATTTGACAGTTTTTTTTTTAACTGTGTAGTTTGGACGTGGAATAGATGTTCAGAAATGGTCATGGACCGACGGACCTAATATAGACATGATCTGCATGTCTATCCGACGTCCAGTGTTTAGTGGGATTTTTTAACATCTTGCTTCTGTAAAAATGAATGTTTTTGTTTGCTTAAAAATCTACAGATTTATACTGTGAATTCCAATGTGCACAACCCCAAAAGATGTAGTTTTACTCAAATAATACCATAAAATCTAAGGTTTTTAGACATTTTCAACATTACAATAATTAATTGTAAAATGTATGCATATTTATTTGTTTTCACAGAAAATATTTATAATTTCAACATTTTATTACAGTAAAAAACAAAGTTTTACCCAGTCTCACAATTAACGGTTATTCAATCTATTTAATACAGTAAAAGGAAGTTTTTGGTTTTACGCTCCATTACCGTTGGAATTTGACGGTGTTTTGCTGTATATTTTACTGAGTTTTTTTTACAGTGTATGCAAGAGCAAAGAGATGTGTTTTTAGTCTAGATTTAAACTGACAGAGTGTGTCTGCTTCCCGAACAATGCTAGGAAGATTGTTCCAGAGTTTAGGTGCTACATAGGAAAAGGATCTGCCGCCTTCAGTTGATTTTGATATTCTGGGTATTATCAACTGGCCTGATTTCTCAGATCGCAATAGACGTGAAGGACTATAATGCACCAGGAGCTCGCTTAGATATTGGGGAGCTAAACCATTTAGTGCTTTATTACCTCTGTTGTCTCCTTCTTTCCGTGACACCATGACTCCTTTAAAAATAATATTATTTAAAATACTATAAAAGGTTTTATGAAACTGCAGGGCTCTTTGACACGTTCTTACATACACTCTTCCAGTCTTGTCACTTAAGACTGTTTTTTGGTAACCAGGGCTAAACTAACCTTGTTGTATTGTTTGCTTGCTTTACCTGAAATGAAAGAAAGGCAATTTTACCCTCCATCTTTCTTTAAAATTATGCACTTACCTGTACTTCACTGTGGGAATTAACATATATATGTGCACATCTGATCAAACAGATTATTTTTTAACTCCATTTGCTTTGTGATAAAAAAAAAGTAATAAATACATTTTATAAATAAAAAAAAAACCTCCACTCTCCTTAAGTTTTTTTGTATTGCTAGTGGGGCAGCTAATACATTTCTGGTCACCCTGTTTGAGCAATACGTTGTGTTGAGATTGATCCATGTGAAATACCAACTCAAGTCCTACAGAAACAAAAAACTGCAGAGAGGTGCATGTTATAATGGTACTACTAACAGCTCAGTAATTTGTAATGATAGCAATATAGTTTAGCTAAAAGGAAACCTAACCATCACACGGGAATGCAATATAAGTTTAAAGCAATGTAAGTTGTAGTTCTGCTTTAAAATACAAATGTTGCCATATTCAAAGAAAGATTTTTTTTTTTTTTATAAAAATGTTGCCATATTCAAAGAAAGATTTTAAAATGTAGGCTAAGTGTCACTAATTAAACTAGTATATGTTCAGATAGTTGTCTACCTCTTACATGTCTGTGTCTCGAGAGATTGCAGAATTCAAGTGACAATGATGCCTTTTAAACAAAGGTTTTGGAGGAGCGCGTTCAAACGGTCTATCTAATCAGCTCGAGTGGAGGTATATATATATATATACACAGAAGAGAGCCGACTCACCTTACCTCTACAGTTTTCTGCATCCCTCTGCCACTCCGCCTGCTCCTCACTCTCAGCTGGGATACGGGGCGAACTCTGGGTTTGGGCTAAATAAATTCCAAGATCGGAGACGCAACTCGTTTTTTGGGACTTTTACATTTTTTTCCCAGGTGGGGTTCTTCGTACACGGGTGGAGTGTGCTCCTCTCCGCCTCACCACCTCTCATCTTCGTACACGGGTGCAGTGTGCTGCTCTCCGCTGCAAAGGCCGGGCGGAGGTCCCCCCGGTATAGGGGGATCCTCGGCGCGCCGGCCGGCCGAACCTTCCGCCGGGTTGAATCCTCCGGGCGGACCGTGCGGACTCCACCCATTTACCTCTTAACGGTTTCACGCCCTCTTGAACTCTCTCTTCAAAGTTCTCACACCGGCCTCACACCGTCCACGGGCTAAGCCTCCATCAGAAGGACTTAGGCCCCCGGGCCCGCGCCGGGAGGATGCGGTCTTCCGTACGCCACAATTCCCTCGCCCATCTCAGGGGACGGGGATTCGGCGCTGGGCTCTTCCCTCTTAGCTTGCCGCTACTGAGGGAATCCTGTTTCTTTTCCTCCGCTTAGTAATATGCTTAAATTCAGCAGGTCGACCGACGTTTTCAACTAACCCGCCCGCAACTCGGACCGCAAAAAGAAAAGGAAAATATTGTACCCGACCCGCATTTCTTTAAAAGTAGTAAATGCTCATTGTAGCGTCATTAGACGTAAGAACTAGGGGTGCGGGGGGTTGTGGTTTATGTGAACGATAGAGGAACATTCCATTCTATCATTTTGGAAATGTTATGAAAACGTTATTTTCTGAACGTTCACAACACCCTGCCCCGCTAGACATTTTACGTTCCCAGAACATTCTCAAAACATCCCCACTGGTGTTAAGGACGTTGTCTAATAATGTTCCCAGAACGTTCAGAGACGGTCACAATGTGGAGGTCTTTTAAGGTTTGGGGGACATTATTTGGCGGACGTTCACAGAACATTTAGGAAACCATATTTTATTTTTTTAGGGAACATCCCTGCTGTCCTCGTCAAAAATGTCGATTAATAAGAGTATCTGCTCAAACAAAAAAATAATTTTTCTTAAATGTTTTACAAAAAACAACAGCACATGCATGAGCTAATGTACCTGCTGTATCACTGCATCAACAACTACACAGTTACTGTCTTTAAACATGCAGCAGAGCATCAGTGTTTCAGGATCATCACTGACTGAAGCTCAGGATCTACTCTCCAGCACAATGGTGACACACAAAACTCAGATAACAGAAACAACATTAAACACTAACAGATCTCTGTAGATCTCTCCATCTTCACTTATTACAAACCACTCTGACTTTGTTTCTTTCATACAAATCTTCTTTATGAGATGTTGATGTTTTATCAAATTTATAAATGTCACCGTTATGGAGGTAAGCGCTTGTTTTAGCTGGGCTCCTGAGCCTTTACATTTTAATTATTTTTCACCAATTGTTGCAATTATGTTTTAAAGCATGCATTGCAAAAGAAATCATGAGAAAAATCTGATCATATGGATTTGATTGTTCGTTGTTATTTTTCTCATCATACAGTGGCCTTATTCTTTGGTCTCTGAATATTGTACTTTCTTTCATGTTATTATAGTCCAATGATGGTGTATAAAATCCTGCCATGCTTTGATATTTTGAAAGCTTTCATTATTGTGCAGAAATTATTCAAACAGTATCATACAGATTCACACAGACATCAAGATTCTGCGTATGATCCTCAACAATGGTGACAACATTTTCAGATAAACAGATTAACTCTGAACATCACAAAACAGCTACTAAAGTCACAAAAAAGATTTTGTTTAGTGTCAGCATCGTTGAGGATCATACGCTGATTCATGATGTCTGTGTTGAAGGTTGGATAAAAAGCCCTCCTCAAAGCTCTTGTCTGTATAAAGAATTAAATATAATAAAGCATTAATAAAACTAACAGTTAATACATTCACAGCTTGACGCTTTAGAGATGTTGACTAAATCATCAGCACTAAACAACTCAATTCATCTGATCAGAAGTTCTCTTGCGTTTATTGCTATCGCTATCATGTCTTGATAACACAGTTAAAGCAGCCGGAGAAAAACCTAATGTTATGTGTCAAGAATCAAGAGCCCCATCTAAAGCAAACGTTGTTGCTTGTTTTGTGATGTTCAGAGTTGATCTGTTTGTCAGTATTTTGTATTTATTTATCGTGACCGTTCTTGAGAATCATGTGCTGATTCTTGATGTCTGTGTGTGTTTTTTTTTTCTTGAGTAGTCAGATTATAAAAGCTCTTTTCAACTTCAAATGGTAACACATTTACTGAAAATAAATAATATAACATCTATTTGACTGTCAATACTGGATGGCACCATTGAATCTGACCATTCCACAAAGAGAATGTCAGCATCTAAACAAAACCACCATGACTGTGATTCCCAAAGCATTGTAAACCTAAATTGATAACCTTTAGCTCACATCACTATTGGGAAACACAGCCCAGATCATAGTTTCTCTGACCATAACAAAAGTGCTTTACAAACACAAAGCTGGAGCAGCCAGAGTTATATTAATGTTAATAGAGTCAAGAGACCAACTAAAGGAAATGCTTTTCACCATCATGGTGACTTCAAACTAAACTTTCATTCAAACATTAACATCTAAACATCTGTTCATTCTCAGTAAGAACTTTTGTTGATGTGTGACAGAAATCAAATCAAACTGGTTAATAATAAGTGTAATAATGTTTAATGGCTGGAAGTCAGTTGTAGATGTTGTGTCTCTCTCTTTTTCTCTTGTTGTTTCTTCAGTGATTCTGCTTATTATCATCAGGTGTCTCCACTAATTGTCAATCATCCCTCAATCATCAATCAATTATCTTATTAACTTTAACACTGCTTCAGTGTTACTTTTTAACACCCGGTAAGATGGACTCATAAGTTCACTTTGGGTGTTAATTTAACACTGGGGACTTTGCTGTGGTATAGTTAAGTACTTTCACTTAAATGACAATTAATAGGTAATTTGCATTGCCATTTAAGTGAAATTATTGAACTTAAATATACAAGCTTGATAAAAATGATCATTCTAGAAGAAAATTTCAGATGGCACTTTCAGAAAGGCTTTTGCATCTGAGCTCTTCGTGTATTAATCATGTTGATAGGCCCTATAAAACAAATATTACATATTAATCATGTCAATTTCCTGCATCTGTTATTGACGTCCAAATGACGTCCAAAAAAATTACCCCGTTCAAAGGTCAAATGTTGAACGTCAAGATGACGTCCAAGTTGGGTCATGGTTGGACGTCCAAATAGTGGACCTGTATAATTGACAAATATATTAGTTTTTTTCTACCATGATTTCGGTAAAAAAATATGTTGTGTACTGTAAAATTTAGGGTTACAAAACCAGTATACCGTATTGTCTTTTACAGATTCCACATTTTTTTCACGGTATATTCCTGGCAACCACAGCTGCCGGTATTTTACCGTAAATTTGACAGTTTTTTTTTTTAACTGTGTAGTTTGGACGTGGAATAGATGTTCAGAAATGGTCATGGACCGACGGACCTAATATAGACATGATCTGCATGTCTATCCGACGTCCAGTGTTTAGTGGGATTTTTTAACATCTTGCTTCTGTAAAAATGAATGTTTTTGTTTGCTTAAAAATCTACAGATTTATACTGTGAATTCCAATGTGCACAACCCCAAAAGATGTAGTTTTACTCAAATAATACCATAAAATCTAAGGTTTTTAGACATTTTCAACATTACAATAATTAATTGTAAAATGTATGCATATTTATTTGTTTTCACAGAAAATATTTATAATTTCAACATTTTATTACAGTAAAAAACAAAGTTTTACCCAGTCTCACAATTAACGGTTATTCAATCTATTTAATACAGTAAAAGGAAGTTTTTGGTTTTACGCTCCATTACCGTTGGAATTTGACGGTGTTTTGCTGTATATTTTACTGAGTTTTTTTTACAGTGTATGCAAGAGCAAAGAGATGTGTTTTTAGTCTAGATTTAAACTGACAGAGTGTGTCTGCTTCCCGAACAATGCTAGGAAGATTGTTCCAGAGTTTAGGTGCTACATAGGAAAAGGATCTGCCGCCTTCAGTTGATTTTGATATTCTGGGTATTATCAACTGGCCTGATTTCTCAGATCGCAATAGACGTGAAGGACTATAATGCACCAGGAGCTCGCTTAGATATTGGGGAGCTAAACCATTTAGTGCTTTATTACCTCTGTTGTCTCCTTCTTTCCGTGACACCATGACTCCTTTAAAAATAATATTATTTAAAATACTATAAAAGGTTTTATGAAACTGCAGGGCTCTTTGACACGTTCTTACATACACTCTTCCAGTCTTGTCACTTAAGACTGTTTTTTGGTAACCAGGGCTAAACTAACCTTGTTGTATTGTTTGCTTGCTTTACCTGAAATGAAAGAAAGGCAATTTTACCCTCCATCTTTCTTTAAAATTATGCACTTACCTGTACTTCACTGTGGGAATTAACATATATATGTGCACATCTGATCAAACAGATTATTTTTTAACTCCATTTGCTTTGTGATAAAAAAAAAGTAATAAATACATTTTATAAATAAAAAAAAAACCTCCACTCTCCTTAAGTTTTTTTGTATTGCTAGTGGGGCAGCTAATACATTTCTGGTCACCCTGTTTGAGCAATACGTTGTGTTGAGATTGATCCATGTGAAATACCAACTCAAGTCCTACAGAAACAAAAAACTGCAGAGAGGTGCATGTTATAATGGTACTACTAACAGCTCAGTAATTTGTAATGATAGCAATATAGTTTAGCTAAAAGGAAACCTAACCATCACACGGGAATGCAATATAAGTTTAAAGCAATGTAAGTTGTAGTTCTGCTTTAAAATACAAATGTTGCCATATTCAAAGAAAGATTTTTTTTTTTTTTATAAAAATGTTGCCATATTCAAAGAAAGATTTTAAAATGTAGGCTAAGTGTCACTAATTAAACTAGTATATGTTCAGATAGTTGTCTACCTCTTACATGTCTGTGTCTCGAGAGATTGCAGAATTCAAGTGACAATGATGCCTTTTAAACAAAGGTTTTGGAGGAGCGCGTTCAAACGGTCTATCTAATCAGCTCGAGTGGAGGTATATATATATATATATACACAGAAGAGAGCCGACTCACCTTACCTCTACAGTTTTCTGCATCCCTCTGCCACTCCGCCTGCTCCTCACTCTCAGCTGGGATACGGGGCGAACTCTGGGTTTGGGCTAAATAAATTCCAAGATCGGAGACGCAACTCGTTTTTTGGGACTTTTACATTTTTTTTCCCAGGTGGGGTTCTTCGTACACGGGTGGAGTGTGCTCCTCTCCGCCTCACCACCTCTCATCTTCGTACACGGGTGCAGTGTGCTGCTCTCCGCTGCAAAGGCCGGGCGGAGGTCCCCCCGGTATAGGGGGATCCTCGGCGCGCCGGCCGGCCGAACCTTCCGCCGGGTTGAATCCTCCGGGCGGACCGTGCGGACTCCACCCATTTACCTCTTAACGGTTTCACGCCCTCTTGAACTCTCTCTTCAAAGTTCTCACACCGGCCTCACACCGTCCACGGGCTAAGCCTCCATCAGAAGGACTTAGGCCCCCGGGCCCGCGCCGGGAGGATGCGGTCTTCCGTACGCCACAATTCCCTCGCCCATCTCAGGGGACGGGGATTCGGCGCTGGGCTCTTCCCTCTTAGCTTGCCGCTACTGAGGGAATCCTGTTTCTTTTCCTCCGCTTAGTAATATGCTTAAATTCAGCAGGTCGACCGACGTTTTCAACTAACCCGCCCGCAACTCGGACCGCAAAAAGAAAAGGAAAATATTGTACCCGACCCGCATTTCTTTAAAAGTAGTAAATGCTCATTGTAGCGTCATTAGACGTAAGAACTAGGGGTGCGGGGGGTTGTGGTTTATGTGAACGATAGAGGAACATTCCATTCTATCATTTTGGAAATGTTATGAAAACGTTATTTTCTGAACGTTCACAACACCCTGCCCCGCTAGACATTTTACGTTCCCAGAACATTCTCAAAACATCCCCACTGGTGTTAAGGACGTTGTCTAATAATGTTCCCAGAACGTTCAGAGACGGTCACAATGTGGAGGTCTTTTAAGGTTTGGGGGACATTATTTGGCGGACGTTCACAGAACATTTAGGAAACCATATTTTATTTTTTTAGGGAACATCCCTGCTGTCCTCGTCAAAAATGTCGATTAATAAGAGTATCTGCTCAAACAAAAAAATAATTTTTCTTAAATGTTTTACAAAAAACAACAGCACATGCATGAGCTAATGTACCTGCTGTATCACTGCATCAACAACTACACAGTTACTGTCTTTAAACATGCAGCAGAGCATTAGTGTTTCAGGATCATCACTGACTGAAGCTCAGGATCTACTCTCCAGCACAATGGTGACACACAAAACTCAGATAACAGAAACAACATTAAACACTAACAGATCTCTGTAGATCTCTCCATCTTCACTTATTACAAACCACTCTGACTTTGTTTCTTTCATACAAATCTTCTTTATGAGATGTTGATGTTTTATCAAATTTATAAATGTCACCGTTATGGAGGTAAGCGCTTGTTTTAGCTGGGCTCCTGACCCTTTACATTTTAATTATTTTTCACCAATTGTTGCAATTATGTTTTAAAGCATGCATTGCAAAAGAAATCATGAGAAAAATCTGATCATATGGATTTGATTGTTCGTTGTTATTTTTCTCATCATACAGTGGCCTTATTCTTTGGTCTCTGAATATTGTACTTTCTTTCATGTTATTATAGTCCAATGATGGTGTATAAAATCCTGCCATGCTTTGATATTTTGAAAGCTTTCATTATTGTGCAGAAATTATTCAAACAGTATCATACAGATTCACACAGACATCAAGATTCTGCGTATGATCCTCAACAATGGTGACAACATTTTCAGATAAACAGATTAACTCTGAACATCACAAAACAGCTACTAAAGTCACAAAAAAGATTTTGTTTAGTGTCAGCATCGTTGAGGATCATACGCTGATTCATGATGTCTGTGTTGAAGGTTGGATAAAAAGCCCTCCTCAAAGCTCTTGTCTGTATAAAGAATTAAATATAATAAAGCATTAATAAAACTAACAGTTAATACATTCACAGCTTGACGCTTTAGAGATGTTGACTAAATCATCAGCACTAAACAACTCAATTCATCTGATCAGAAGTTCTCTTGCGTTTATTGCTATCGCTATCATGTCTTGATAACACAGTTAAAGCAGCCGGAGAAAAACCTAATGTTATGTGTCAAGAATCAAGAGCCCCATCTAAAGCAAACGTTGTTGCTTGTTTTGTGATGTTCAGAGTTGATCTGTTTGTCAGTATTTTGTATTTATTTATCGTGACCGTTCTTGAGAATCATGTGCTGATTCTTGATGTCTGTGTGTGTTTTTTTTTTCTTGAGTAGTCAGATTATAAAAGCTCTTTTCAACTTCAAATGGTAACACATTTACTGAAAATAAATAATATAACATCTATTTGACTGTCAATACTGGATGGCACCATTGAATCTGACCATTCCACAAAGAGAATGTCAGCATCTAAACAAAACCACCATGACTGTGATTCCCAAAGCATTGTAAACCTAAATTGATAACCTTTAGCTCACATCACTATTGGGAAACACAGCCCAGATCATAGTTTCTCTGACCATAACAAAAGTGCTTTACAAACACAAAGCTGGAGCAGCCAGAGTTATATTAATGTTAATAGAGTCAAGAGACCAACTAAAGGAAATGCTTTTCACCATCATGGTGACTTCAAACTAAACTTTCATTCAAACATTAACATCTAAACATCTGTTCATTCTCAGTAAGAACTTTTGTTGATGTGTGACAGAAATCAAATCAAACTGGTTAATAATAAGTGTAATAATGTTTAATGGCTGGAAGTCAGTTGTAGATGTTGTGTCTCTCTCTTTTTCTCTTGTTGTTTCTTCAGTGATTCTGCTTATTATCATCAGGTGTCTCCACTAATTGTCAATCATCCCTCAATCATCAATCAATTATCTTATTAACTTTAACACTGCTTCAGTGTTACTTTTTAACACCCGGTAAGATGGACTCATAAGTTCACTTTGGGTGTTAATTTAACACTGGGGACTTTGCTGTGGTATAGTTAAGTACTTTCACTTAAATGACAATTAATAGGTAATTTGCATTGCCATTTAAGTGAAATTATTGAACTTAAATATACAAGCTTGATAAAAATGATCATTCTAGAAGAAAATTTCAGATGGCACTTTCAGAAAGGCTTTTGCATCTGAGCTCTTCGTGTATTAATCATGTTGATAGGCCCTATAAAACAAATATTACATATTAATCATGTCAATTTCCTGCATCTGTTATTGACGTCCAAATGACGTCCAAAAAAATTACCCCGTTCAAAGGTCAAATGTTGAACGTCAAGATGACGTCCAAGTTGGGTCATGGTTGGACGTCCAAATAGTGGACCTGTATAATTGACAAATATATTAGTTTTTTTCTACCATGATTTCGGTAAAAAAATATGTTGTGTACTGTAAAATTTAGGGTTACAAAACCAGTATACCGTATTGTCTTTTACAGATTCCACATTTTTTTCACGGTATATTCCTGGCAACCACAGCTGCCGGTATTTTACCGTAAATTTGACAGTTTTTTTTTTAACTGTGTAGTTTGGACGTGGAATAGATGTTCAGAAATGGTCATGGACCGACGGACCTAATATAGACATGATCTGCATGTCTATCCGACGTCCAGTGTTTAGTGGGATTTTTTAACATCTTGCTTCTGTAAAAATGAATGTTTTTGTTTGCTTAAAAATCTACAGATTTATACTGTGAATTCCAATGTGCACAACCCCAAAAGATGTAGTTTTACTCAAATAATACCATAAAATCTAAGGTTTTTAGACATTTTCAACATTACAATAATTAATTGTAAAATGTATGCATATTTATTTGTTTTCACAGAAAATATTTATAATTTCAACATTTTATTACAGTAAAAAACAAAGTTTTACCCAGTCTCACAATTAACGGTTATTCAATCTATTTAATACAGTAAAAGGAAGTTTTTGGTTTTACGCTCCATTACCGTTGGAATTTGACGGTGTTTTGCTGTATATTTTACTGAGTTTTTTTTACAGTGTATGCAAGAGCAAAGAGATGTGTTTTTAGTCTAGATTTAAACTGACAGAGTGTGTCTGCTTCCCGAACAATGCTAGGAAGATTGTTCCAGAGTTTAGGTGCTACATAGGAAAAGGATCTGCCGCCTTCAGTTGATTTTGATATTCTGGGTATTATCAACTGGCCTGATTTCTCAGATCGCAATAGACGTGAAGGACTATAATGCACCAGGAGCTCGCTTAGATATTGGGGAGCTAAACCATTTAGTGCTTTATTACCTCTGTTGTCTCCTTCTTTCCGTGACACCATGACTCCTTTAAAAATAATATTATTTAAAATACTATAAAAGGTTTTATGAAACTGCAGGGCTCTTTGACACGTTCTTACATACACTCTTCCAGTCTTGTCACTTAAGACTGTTTTTTGGTAACCAGGGCTAAACTAACCTTGTTGTATTGTTTGCTTGCTTTACCTGAAATGAAAGAAAGGCAATTTTACCCTCCATCTTTCTTTAAAATTATGCACTTACCTGTACTTCACTGTGGGAATTAACATATATATGTGCACATCTGATCAAACAGATTATTTTTTAACTCCATTTGCTTTGTGATAAAAAAAAAAGTAATAAAAAAATTTTTTAAATAAAAAAAAACCTCCACTCTCCTTAAGTTTTTTTGTATTGCTAGTGGGGCAGCTAATACATTTCTGGTCACCCTGTTTGAGCAATACGTTGTGTTGAGATTGATCCATGTGAAATACCAACTCAAGTCCTACAGAAACAAAAAACTGCAGAGAGGTGCATGTTATAATGGTACTACTAACAGCTCAGTAATTTGTAATGATAGCAATATAGTTTAGCTAAAAGGAAACCTAACCATCACACGGGAATGCAATATAAGTTTAAAGCAATGTAAGTTGTAGTTCTGCTTTAAAATACAAATGTTGCCATATTCAAAGAAAGATTTTTTTTTTTTATAAAAATGTTGCCATATTGAAATAAATATTTTAAAATGTAGGCTAAGTGTCACTAATTAAACTAGTATATGTTCAGATAGTTGTCTACCTCTTACATGTCTGTGTCTCGAGAGATTGCAGAATTCAAGTGACAATGATGCCTTTTAAACAAAGGTTTTGGAGGAGCGCGTTCAAACGGTCTATCTAATCAGCTCGAGTGGAGGTATATATATATATATACACAGAAGAGAGCCGACTCACCTTACCTCTACAGTTTTCTGCATCCCTCTGCCACTCCGCCTGCTCCTCACTCTCAGCTGGGATACGGGGCGAACTCTGGGTTTGGGCTAAATAAATTCCAAGATCGGAGACGCAACTCGTTTTTTGGGACTTTTACATTTTTTTTCCCAGGTGGGGTTCTTCGTACACGGGTGGAGTGTGCTCCTCTCCGCCTCACCACCTCTCATCTTCGTACACGGGTGCAGTGTGCTGCTCTCCGCTGCAAAGGCCGGGCGGAGGTCCCCCCGGTATAGGGGGATCCTCGGCGCGCCGGCCGGCCGAACCTTCCGCCGGGTTGAATCCTCCGGGCGGACCGTGCGGACTCCACCCATTTACCTCTTAACGGTTTCACGCCCTCTTGAACTCTCTCTTCAAAGTTCTCACACCGGCCTCACACCGTCCACGGGCTAAGCCTCCATCAGAAGGACTTAGGCCCCCGGGCCCGCGCCGGGAGGATGCGGTCTTCCGTACGCCACAATTCCCTCGCCCATCTCAGGGGACGGGGATTCGGCGCTGGGCTCTTCCCTCTTAGCTTGCCGCTACTGAGGGAATCCTGTTTCTTTTCCTCCGCTTAGTAATATGCTTAAATTCAGCAGGTCGACCGACGTTTTCAACTAACCCGCCCGCAACTCGGACCGCAAAAAGAAAAGGAAAATATTGTACCCGACCCGCATTTCTTTAAAAGTAGTAAATGCTCATTGTAGCGTCATTAGACGTAAGAACTAGGGGTGCGGGGGGTTGTGGTTTATGTGAACGATAGAGGAACATTCCATTCTATCATTTTGGAAATGTTATGAAAACGTTATTTTCTGAACGTTCACAACACCCTGCCCCGCTAGACATTTTACGTTCTCAGAACATTCTCAAAACATCCCCACTGGTGTTAAGGACGTTGTCTAATAATGTTCCCAGAACGTTCAGAGACGGTCACAATGTGGAGGTCTTTTAAGGTTTGGGGGACATTATTTGGCGGACGTTCACAGAACATTTAGGAAACCATATTTTATTTTTTTAGGGAACATCCCTGCTGTCCTCGTCAAAAATGTCGATTAATAAGAGTATCTGCTCAAACAAAAAATAATTTTTCTTAAATGTTTTACAAAAAACAACAGCACATGCATGAGCTAATGTACCTGCTGTATCACTGCATCAACAACTACACAGTTACTGTCTTTAAACATGCAGCAGAGCATCAGTGTTTCAGGATCATCACTGACTGAAGCTCAACAGGCTGACTCGTTTTTTACACCCGAAGTTGATTTTTACAGATTATTGTACGGTTTTTCATGACGATTCAGATGATCTATATTTTTTAATATGAAAAAATTTTTTCGGGTCAACCCTCATTATGCAGCATATACGCTGCACGTTTCAGCACGCCAAATCCGGAACCGCACGCCCGAGGGCGTTGAATCCAGCGGTGAGTCGTGACTGAGGGCCGGCCGAACGCAGGCGTACAAGATTCAATGGCTAGTGTACAGGTCCACAGCCGTCTAGCGCGTCCAATATCGCCTCAACGCTGAATATGGCTAATATTTCGGCCCTAAACTGCGTTGGATTGGCAAAACGATGGCTGGGCGTGGTGCCCCCAGGCCCCCCGATCACCTGAGTGCCTTCGCTTCGTTCGCAGGACCTTGTTTTGATTTTTTATGATTTTTTTCATGTTTTTGGATTGACCGCATCACATGTGCAGCAGGAAAATACCCCAATCCTTTTGTGCCAATTTCGCCGTTTCCGCTTGTGTTGGAAAGTCGGTTCAGGCACCGTTGTTCTCGTCTTCCCGAGCCGGTTCCGATGACGCCAGAATATTATGAAAATCTCAAAGTGCTAATTGTGCCATTTCCATAATTATGCACAATAGATGCATAAGCACGCCAGCTAAGCCTTGAATTGTTAGTCCTACCGTCTTGATTTTGACATCTACGGGAAGGCCTAAATCTCCTCTTTTCATTCATGTATCATCCAACTGAAAATATGAGTTTCCTAGCCTGTACAGCGTGGTTAATTTTTGGACATGATTTTGTGGCACTGACGATACTGCCTAAATTGGGTTTATTGTAATGACTATTGTTAGCTGTCCCTTTGGGCTATATTATTGTGTTTGGGCTTGATGGAAAGTGGAGATTCAGGGCTACGCTTTGGTGTATCACAACTGAAAATATGAGTCTCCTAGCCTGTACAGCCTGGTTAATTTTTGGACATGATTTGGTGGCACTGACGATACTGCCTGAATTGGGTTTATTGAAATGATTATTATTAGCTGTCCCTTTGGGCTATATTACTGTGTTTGGGCTTGATGGAAAGTGGAGATTCAGGGCTACAATTTGATGCATCACAACTGAAAATCTGACTCTCCTGGCCCGAACAGCCTGGTTAATATTTGGACACACTTTTGGACCACTGAGAATACTGCCTTTATTGTACTGATAATTATTAGCTGACACAATGGGCTATATTAATGTGTTTGGGCTTAATGGAAAGTGTGGATTCAGGGCTACAATTTGATGCATCACAACTGAAAATCTGAGTCTCCTGGCCTGAACAGCCTGGTTAATATTTGAACAGAATTTTGGACCACTGAGAATATCGCCTAAATTGGGTTTATTGTACTGATAATTATTAGCTGACACATTGGGCTATATTAATGTGTTTGGGCTTGATGGAAAGTGTGGATTCAGGGCTACAATTTGATGCATCACAACTGAAAATCTGAGTTTCCTGGCCTGAACAGCCTGGTTAATATTTGAACAGAATTTTGGACCACTGAGAATATCGCCTAAATTGGGTTTATTGTACTGATAATTATTAGCTGACACATTGGGCTATATTAATGTGTTTGGGCTTAATGGAAAGTGTGGATTCAGGGCTACAATTTGATGCATCACAACTGAAAATCTGAGTCTCCTGGCCTGAACAGCCTGGTTAATATTTGAACAGAATTTTGGACCACTGAGAATATCGCCTAAATTGGGTTTATTGTACTGATAATTATTAGCTGACACATTGGGCTATATTAATGTGTTTGGGCTTGATGGAAAGTGTGGATTCAGGGCTACAATTTGATGCATCACAACTGAAAATCTGAGTTTCCTGGCCTGAACAGCCTGGTTAATATTTGAACAGAATTTTGGACCACTGAGAATATCGCCTAAATTGGGTTTATTGTACTGATAATTATTAGCTGACACATTGGGCTATATTAATGTGTTTGGGCTTGATGGAAAGTGTGGATTCAGGGCTACAATTTGATGCATCACAACTGAAAATCTGAGTTTCCTGGCCTGAACAGCCTGGTTAATATTTGAACAGAATTTTGGACCACTGAGAATATCGCCTAAATTGGGTTTATTGTACTGATAATTATTAGCTGACACATTGGGCTATATTAATGTGTTTGGGCTTGATGGAAAGTGTGGATTCAGGGCTACAATTTGATGCATCACAACTGAAAATCTGAGTCTCCTTTAGGCTCAAGAGAACAGGGGTCAAGTAAGGCCTTGCCGAGGTCATTCAGAGCTTTGTTGTGGATATATGCTCACCAAAATATTTGTAAATAAGCCAAATCTTAAGCTATTTTCACATGTTTTGTATCAAATTAAAGCTGAATATCTGTAGTTTACAAACATGTGCATGAATTTACTGTGTCTTGTTCACAAAGTGAAAGAGGAGATTTACAGTGGAGCCTGTTTTTGGGCCTTTCCAAGGCTGCAGCTGTGTGCTACAGCTGCCTGTACAAATTTATTTATTGTTCATTAAAACAAAGTCCAATCAAAATGTGTCTTACATCATTGGAAAGCTGAATATCTGTAGTTTACAAATATGTGCATGAATTTACTGTGTCTTTTTCAGAAAGTGAAAGAGGAGATTTACAGTTGAGCCTGTTTTTGGGCCTTTCCAAGGCTGAAGCTGCCTGTGCAAAAGCTGCCTGTACAAATTAATTTATTGTTCATTAAAACAAAGTCCAATCAAAATGTGTCTTACATCATTGGAAAGCTGAATATCTGTAGTTTACAAATATGTGCATGAATTGACTGTGTCTTGTTCAGAAAGTGAAAGAGGAGATTTACAGTTGAGCCTGTTTTTGGGCCTTTCCAAGGCTGAAGCTGCCTGTGCAAAAGCTGCCTGTACAAATTAATTTATTGTTCATTAACACAAAGTCCAATCAAAATGTGTCTTACATCATTGGAAAGCTGAATATCTGTAGTTTACAAATATGTGCATGAATTGACTGTGTCTTGTTCAGAAAGTGAAAGAGGAGGTTTACAGTTGAGCCTGTTTTTGGGCCTTTCCAAGGCTGAAGCTGCCTGTGCAAAAGCTGCCTGTACAAATTTATTTATTGTTCATTAACACAAAGTCCAATCACAATGTGTCTTACATCATTGGAAAGCTGAATATCTGTAGTTTACAAACATGTGCATGACTTTACTGTGTCTTGTTGCCAAAGTGAAATAGGAGATTTACAGTTGAGCCTGTTTTTGAGCCTTCCCAAGGCTGCAGCTGCCTGTACAAAAGCTGCCTGTACAAATTAATTTATTGTTCATTAACACAAAGTCCAATCACAATGTGTCTTATATCATTGGAAAGCTGAATATCTGTAGTTTACAAATATGTGCATGAATTTACTGTGTCTTGTTCAGAAAATGAAAGAGGAGATTTACAGTGGAGCCTGTTTTTGGGCCTTTCCAAGGCTGAAGCTGTGTGCCACAGCTGCCTGTACAGATTTATTTATTGTTCATTAACACAAAGTCCAATCAAAATGTGCCTTATATCATTGGAAAGCTGAATATCTGTAGTTTACAAATATGTGCATGAATTTACTGTGTCTTGTTCACAAAGTGAAAGAGGAGGTTTACAGTTTAGCCTGTTTTTGGGCCTTTCCAAGGCTGCAGCTGCCTGTACAAAAGCTGCCTGTACAAATTTTTTTATTGTTCATTAAAACAAAGTCCAATCAAAATGTGTCTTACATCATTGGAAAGCTGAATATCTGTAGTTTACAAATATGTGCATGAATTTACTGTGTCTTGTTCAGAAAGTGAAAGAGGAGATTTACAGTTGAGCCTGTTTTTGGGCCTTTCCAAGGCTGCAGCTGCCTGTACAAAAGCTGCCTGTACAAATTAATTTATTGTTCATTAAAACAAAGTCCAATCACAATGTGTCTTATATCATTGGAAAGCTGAATATCTGTAGTTTACAAATATGTGCATGAATTTACTGTGTCTTGTTCAGAAAGTGAAATAGGAGATTTACAGTGGAGCCTGTTTTTGGGCCTTTCCAAGGCTGCAGCTGCCTGTACAAAAGCTGCCTGTACAAATTTATTTATTGTTCATTAACACAAAGTCCAATCACAATGTGTCTTATATCATTGGAAAGCTGAATATCTGTAGTTTACAAATATGTGCATGAATTTACTGTGTCTTGTTCACAAAGTGAAAGAGGAGATTTACAGTTGAGCCTGTTTTTGGGCCTTTCCAAGGCTGCAGCTGCCTGTGCAAAAGCTGCCTGTACAAATTTATTTATTGTTCATTAAAACAAAGTCCAATCAAAATGTGTCTTACATCATTGCAAAGCTGAATATCTGTAGTTTACAAATATGTGCATGAATTTACTGTGTCTTTTTCAGAAAGTGAAAGAGGAGGTTTACAGTTGAGCCTGTTTTTGGGCCTTTCCAAGGCTGAAGCTGTGTGCCACAGCTGCCTGTACAAATTTATTTATTGTTCATTAAAACAAAGTCCAATCAAAATGTGTCTTACATCATTGGAAAGCTGAATATCTGTAGTTTACAAATATGTGCATGAATTTACTGTGTCTTGTTCACAAAGTGAAAGAGGAGGTTTACAGTTGAGCCTGTTTTTGGGCCTTTCCAAGGCTGAAGCTGTGTGCCACAGCTGCCTGTACAAATTTATTTATTGTTCATTAAAACAAAGTCCAATCAAAATGTGTCTTACATCATTGGAAAGCTGAATATCTGTAGTTTACAAATATGTGCATGAATTTACTGTGTCTTTTTCAGAAAGTGAAAGAGGAGGTTTACAGTTGAGCCTGTTTTTGGGCCTTTCCAAGGCTGAAGCTGTGTGCCACAGCTGCCTGTACAAATTAATTTATTGTTCATTAACACAAAGTCCAATCACAATGTGTCTTATATCATTGGAAAGCTGAATATCTGTAGTTTACAAATATGTGCATGAATTTACTGTGTCTTGTTCACAAAGTGAAAGAGGAGATTTACAGTTGAGCCTGTTTTTGGGCCTTTCCAAGGCTGCAGCTGCCTGTGCAAAAGCTGCCTGTACAAATTTATTTATTGTTCATTAAAACAAAGTCCAATCAAAATGTGTCTTACATCATTGGAAAGCTGAATATCTGTAGTTTACAAATATGTGCATGAATTTACTGTGTCTTGTTCACAAAGTGAAAGAGGAGGTTTACAGTTGAGCCTGTTTTTGGGCCTTTCCAAGGCTGAAGCTGTGTGCCACAGCTGCCTGTACAAATTTATTTATTGTTCATTAAAACAAAGTCCAATCAAAATGTGTCTTACATCATTGGAAAGCTGAATATCTGTAGTTTACAAATATGTGCATGAATTTACTGTGTCTTGTTCACAAAGTGAAAGAGGAGATTTACAGTT
This sequence comes from Chanodichthys erythropterus, assembly GCF_024489055.1. Lineage (NCBI taxonomy): Eukaryota > Metazoa > Chordata > Actinopteri > Cypriniformes > Xenocyprididae > Chanodichthys > Chanodichthys erythropterus. The sequence goes on from NC_090235.1 coordinate 13,054,155, forward strand.
GAGCCTGTTTTTGGGCCTTTCCAAGGCTGCAGCTGCCTGTACAAAAGCTGCCTGTACAAATTTATTTATTGTTCATTAACACAAAGTCCAATCACAATGTGTCTTATATCATTGGAAAGCTGAATATCTGTAGTTTACAAATATATGCATGAATTGACTGTGTCTTGTTCAGAAAGTGAAATAGGAGATTTACAGTGGAGCCTGTTTTTGGGCCTTTCCAAGGCTGAAGCTGTGTGCCACAGCTGCCTGTACAAATTAATTTATTGTTCATTAACACAAAGTCCAATCAAAATGTGTCTTATATCATTGGAAAGCTGAATATCTGTAGTTTACAAATATGTGCATGAATTTACTGTGTCTTGTTCACAAAGTGAAAGAGGAGATTTACAGTTGAGCCTGTTTTTGGGCCTTTCCAAGGCTGCAGCTGCCTGTACAAAAGCTGCCTGTACAAATTAATTTATTGTTCATTAACACAAAGTCCAATCAAAATGTGTCTTACATCATTGCAAAGCTGAATATCTGTAGTTTACAAATATGTGCATGAATTTACTGTGTCTTGTTCAGAAAGTGAAAGAGGAGGTTTACAGTTGAGCCTGTTGTTGGGCCTTTCCAAGGCTGCAGCTGCCTGTACAAAAGCTGCCTGTACAAATTTATTTATTGTTCATTAAAACAAAGTCCAATCAAAATGTGTCTTACATCATTGCAAAGCTGAATATCTGTAGTTTACAAATATGTGCATGAATTTACTGTGTCTTGTTCACAAAGTGAAAGAGGAGGTTTACAGTTGAGCCTGTTTTTGGGCCTTTCCAAGGCTGCAGCTGCCTGTGCAAAAGCTGCCTGTACAAATTTATTTATTGTTCATTAACACAAAGTCCAATCAAAATGTGTCTTATATCATTGGAAAGCTGAATATCTGTAGTTTACAAATATGTGCATGAATTTACTGTGTCTTGTTCACAAAGTGAAAGAGGAGATTTACAGTTGAGCCTGTTTTTGGGCCTTTCCAAGGCTGCAGCTGCCTGTACAAAAGCTGCCTGTACAAATTTATTTATTGTTCATTAAAACAAAGTCCAATCAAAATGTGTCTTACATCATTGCAAAGCTGAATATCTGTAGTTTACAAATATGTGCATGAATTTACTGTGTCTTGTTCAGAAAGTGAAAGAGGAGGTTTACAGTTGAGCCTGTTGTTGGGCCTTTCCAAGGCTGCAGCTGCCTGTACAAAAGCTGCCTGTACAAATTTATTTATTGTTCATTAAAACAAAGTCCAATCAAAATGTGTCTTACATCATTGGAAAGCTGAATATCTGTAGTTTACAAATATGTGCATGAATTTACTGTGTCTTGTTCACAAAGTGAAAGAGGAGGTTTACAGTTGAGCCTGTTTTTGGGCCTTTCCAAGGCTGCAGCTGCCTGTGCAAAAGCTGCCTGTACAAATTTATTTATTGTTCATTAACACAAAGTCCAATCAAAATGTGTCTTATATCATTGGAAAGCTGAATATCTGTAGTTTACAAATATGTGCATGAATTTACTGTGTCTTGTTCACAAAGTGAAAGAGGAGGTTTACAGTTGAGCCTGTTTTTGGGCCTTTCCAAGGCTGAAGCTGTGTGCCACAGCTGCCTGTACAAATTTATTTATTGTTCATTAACACAAAGTCCAATCAAAATGTGTCTTATATCATTGGAAAGCTGAATATCTGTAGTTTACAAATATGTGCATGAATTTACTGTGTCTTGTTCACAAAGTGAAAGAGGAGGTTTACAGTTGAGCCTGTTTTTGGGCCTTTCCAAGGCTGAAGCTGTGTGCCACAGCTGCCTGTACAAATTTATTTATTGTTCATTAACACAAAGTCCAATCAAAATGTGTCTTATATCATTGGAAAGCTGAATATCTGTAGTTTACAAATATGTGCATGAATTTACTGTGTCTTGTTCACAAAGTGAAAGAGGAGGTTTACAGTTGAGCCTGTTTTTGGGCCTTTCCAAGGCTGAAGCTGTGTGCCACAGCTGCCTGTACAAATTTATTTATTGTTCATTAACACAAAGTCCAATCACAATGTGTCTTATATCATTGGAAAGCTGAATATCTGTAGTTTACAAATATGTGCATGAATTTACTGTGTCTTGTTCACAAAGTGAAAGAGGAGGTTTACAGTTGAGCCTGTTTTTGGGCCTTTCCAAGGCTGAAGCTGTGTGCCACAGCTGCCTGTACAAATTTATTTATTGTTCATTAAAACAAAGTCCAATCAAAATGTGTCTTACATCATTGGAAAGCTGAATATCTGTAGTTTACAAATATGTGCATGAATTTACTGTGTCTTGTTCACAAAGTGAAAGAGGAGGTTTACAGTTGAGCCTGTTTTTGGGCCTTTCCAAGGCTGAAGCTGTGTGCCACAGCTGCCTGTACAAATTTATTTATTGTTCATTAACACAAAGTCCAATCAAAATGTGTCTTATATCATTGGAAAGCTGAATATCTGTAGTTTACAAATATGTGCATGAATTTACTGTGTCTTGTTCACAAAGTGAAAGAGGAGATTTACAGTTGAGCCTGTTTTTGGGCCTTTCCAAGGCTGCAGCTGCCTGTGCAAAAGCTGCCTGTACAAATTTATTTATTGTTCATTAACACAAAGTCCAATCAAAATGTGTCTTATATCATTGGAAAGCTGAATATCTGTAGTTTACAAATATGTGCATGAATTTACTGTGTCTTGTTCACAAAGTGAAAGAGGAGATTTACAGTTGAGCCTGTTTTTGGGCCTTTCCAAGGCTGAAGCTGCCTGTACAAAAGCTGCCTGTAAAAATTAATTTATTGTTCATTAACACAAAGTCCAATCACAATGTGTCTTATATCATTGGAAAGCTGAATATCTGTAGTTTACAAATATGTGCATGAATTGACTGTGTCTTGTTCACAAAGTGAAAGAGGAGGTTTACAGTTGAGCCTGTTTTTGGGCCTTTCCAAGGCTGAAGCTGTGTGCCACAGCTGCCTGTAAAAATTAATTTATTGTTCATTAACACAAAGTCCAATCAAAATGTGTCTTATATCATTGGAAAGCTGAATATCTGTAGTTTACAAATATGTGCATGAATTTACTGTGTCTTGTTCACAAAGTGAAAGAGGAGATTTACAGTTGAGCCTGTTTTTGGGCCTTTCCAAGGCTGCAGCTGCCTGTACAAAAGCTGCCTGTAAAAATTAATTTATTGTTCATTAACACAAAGTCCAATCACAATGTGTCTTATATCATTGGAAAGCTGAATATCTGTAGTTTACAAATATGTGCATGAATTGACTGTGTCTTGTTCACAAAGTGAAAGAGGAGGTTTACAGTTGAGCCTGTTTTTGGGCCTTTCCAAGGCTGAAGCTGTGTGCCACAGCTGCCTGTACAAATTAATTTATTGTTCATTAACACAAAGTCCAATCACAATGTGTCTTATATCATTGGAAAGCTGAATATCTGTAGTTTACAAATATGTGCATGAATTTACTGTGTCTTGTTCAGAAAATGAAAGAGGAGGTTTACAGTTGAGCCTGTTTTTGGGCCTTTCCAAGGCTGAAGCTGCTCTCACCCAACAATGACCCTAACAAAAGGTGGAAAAAATGAATAAATAAATAAAATAAAAAGTTTAGGACATCTCTTTCTGTATATTGACACACATAATGTCATAAAGATGAGTTATGTGCTACATAAAGAGGAACCAACATGTATTTAGCAAGGCATTTGAGTGAGCAGCAAATCTGACCTCTTGGGTGAGACCAGGTTAAGAATGATCCCCTGGGGAGATTTTTAGCCTGCTCTCACCCAACAATGAACCTAACCCTTGAGGTGACCTTTGATTAATCTTGTTAATAAAATAGTATAAAGTCAAATTATTAACACTTTCCTCATCAGCAGTTTATACATTACTAAACTGAATATATAGTTAACAGTTTTATACTTTTATTTATTTTCATTTCACCCCCTATACAACAGGGGAAAAAATATATATATATAAAATAAAAAGTTTAGGACATCTGTTTTTGTATATTGACACACATATTGTCATACAGATGAGTTATTTGCTACATAAAGAGGAACCAACATGTATTTAGCAAGGCATTTGAGTGAGCAGCAAATCTGACCTCTTGGGTGAGACCAGGTTAAGAATGATCCCCTGGGGAGATTTTTAGCCTGCTCTCACCCAACAATGACACTAACCCTTGAGGTGACCTTTGATTAATCTTGTTAATAAAATAGTATAAAGTCAAATTATTAACACTTTCCTCATCAGCAGTTTATACATTACTAAACTGAATATATAGTTAACAGTTTTATACTTTTATTTATTTTCATTTCACCCCCTATACAACAGGGGAAAAAATATATATATATAAAATAAAAAGTTTAGGACATCTGTTTTTGTATATTGACACACATATTGTCATACAGATGAGTTATTTGCTAAATAAAGAGGAACCAACATGTATTTAGCAAGGCATTTGAGTGAGCAGCAAATCTGACCTCTTGGGTGAGACCAGGTTAAGAATGATCCCCTGGGGAGATTTTTAGCCTGCTCTCACCCAACAATGAACCTAACCCTTGAGGTGACCTTTGATTAATCTTGTTAATAAAGTAGTATAAAGTCAAATTATTAACACTTTCCTCATCAGCAGTTTATACATTACTACACTGAATATATAGTTAACAGTTTTATACTTTTATTTATTTTCATTTCACCCCCTATACAACAGGGGGAAAAAAAATATATATATAAAATAAAAAGTTTAGGACATCTCTTTTTGTATATTGACACACATAATGTCATAAAGATGAGTTATGTGCTACATAAAGAGGAACCAACATGTATTTAGCAAGGCATTTGAGTGAGCAGCAAATCTGACCTCTTGGGTGAGACCAGGTTAAGAATGATCCCCTGGGGAGATTTTTAGCCTGCTCTCACCCAACAATGACACTAACCCTTGAGGTGACCTTTGATTAATCTTGTTAATAAAGTAGTATAAAGTCAAATTATTAACACTTTCCTCATCAGCAGTTTATACATTACTACACTGAATATATAGTTAACAGTTTTATACTTTTATTTATTTTCATTTCACCCCCTATACAACAGGGAAAAAAAAAAAAATATATAAAATAAAAAGTTTAGGACATCTCTTTTTGTATATTGACACACATAATGTCATAAAGATGAGTTATGTGCTACATAAAGAGGAACCAACATGTATTTAGCAAGGCATTTGAGTGAGCAGCAAATCTGACCTCTTGGGTGAGACCAGGTTAAGAATGATCCCCTGGGGAGATTTTTAGCCTGCTCTCACCCAACAATGAACCTAACCCTTGAGGTGACCTTTGATTAATCTTGTTAATAAAGTAGTATAAAGTCAAATTATTAACACTTTCCTCATCAGCAGTTTATACATTACTACACTGAATATATAGTTAACAGTTTTATACTTTTATTTATTTTCATTTCACCCCCTATACAACAGGGAAAAAAAAAAAAATATATAAAATAAAAAGTTTAGGACATCTCTTTTTGTATATTGACACACATAATGTCATAAAGATGAGTTATTTGCTAAATAAAGAGGAACCAACATGTATTTAGCAAGGCATTTGAGTGAGCAGCAAATCTGACCTCTTGGGTGAGACCAGGTTAAGAATGATCCCCTGGGGAGATTTTTAGCCTGCTCTCACCCAACAATGACACTAACCCTTGAGGTGACCTTTGATTAATCTTGTTAATAAAATAGTATAAAGTCAAATTATTAACACTTTCCTCATCAGCAGTTTATACATTACTAAACTAAATATATAGTTAACAGTTTTATACTTTTATTTATTTTCATTTCACCCCCTATACAACAGGGGAAAAAAAATATATATATAAAATAAAAAGTTTAGGACATCTGTTTTTGTATATTGACACACATATTGTCATACAGATGAGTTATTTGCTAAATAAAGAGGAACCAACATGTATTTAGCAAGGCATTTGAGTGAGCAGCAAATCTGACCTCTTGGGTGAGACCAGGTTAAGAATGATCCCCTGGGGAGATTTTTAGCCTGCTCTCACCCAACAATGAACCTAACCCTTGAGGTGACCTTTGATTAATCTTGTTAATAAAATAGTATAAAGTCAAATTATTAACACTTTCCCCATCAGCAGTTTATACATTACTAAACTGAATACATAGTTAACAGTTTTATACTTTTATTTATTTTCATTTCACCCCCTATACAACAGGGAAAAAAATAAAAATAAAAATAAAAAGTTTAGGACATCTGTTTTTGTATATTGACACACATATTGTCATACAGATGAGTTATTTGCTACATAAAGAGGAACCAACATGTATTTAGCAAGGCATTTGAGTGAGCAGCAAATCTGACCTCTTGGGTGAGACCAGGTTAAGAATGATCCCCTGGGGAGATTTTTAGCCTGCTCTCACCCAACAATGACACTAACCCTTGAGGTGACCTTTGATTAATCTTGTTAATAAAATAGTATAAAGTCAAATTATTAACACTTTCCTCATCAGCAGTTTATACATTACTAAACTGAATATATAGTTAACAGTTTTATACTTTTATTTATTTTCATTTCACCCCCTATACAACAGGGGAAAAAAAATATATATATAAAATAAAAAGTTTAGGACATCTGTTTTTGTATATTGACACACATATTGTCATACAGATGAGTTATTTGCTAAATAAAGAGGAACCAACATGTATTTAGCAAGGCATTTGAGTGAGCAGCAAATCTGACCTCTTGGGTGAGACCAGGTTAAGAATGATCCCCTGGGGAGATTTTTAGCCTGCTCTCACCCAACAATGAACCTAACCCTTGAGGTGACCTTTGATTAATCTTGTTAATAAAATAGTATAAAGTCAAATTATTAACACTTTCCTCATCAGCAGTTTATACATTACTAAACTGAATATATAGTTAACAGTTTTATACTTTTATTTATTTTCATTTCACCCCCTATACAACAGGGAAAAAAAAAAAATATATAAAATAAAAAGTTTAGGACATCTCTTTTTGTATATTGACACACATAATGTCATAAAGATGAGTTATGTGCTACATAAAGAGGAACCAACATGTATTTAGCAAGGCATTTGAGTGAGCAGCAAATCTGACCTCTTGGGTGAGACCAGGTTAAGAATGATCCCCTGGGGAGATTTTTAGCCTGCTCTCACCCAACAATGAACCTAACCCTTGAGGTGACCTTTGATTAATCTTGTTAATAAAATAGTATAAAGTCAAATTATTAACACTTTCCTCATCAGCAGTTTATACATTACTAAACTAAATATATAGTTAACAGTTTTATACTTTTATTTATTTTCATTTCACCCCCTATACAACAGGGGAAAAAAAATATATATATAAAATAAAAAGTTTAGGACATCTGTTTTTGTATATTGACACACATATTGTCATACAGATGAGTTATTTGCTAAATAAAGAGGAACCAACATGTATTTAGCAAGGCATTTGAGTGAGCAGCAAATCTGACCTCTTGGGTGAGACCAGGTTAAGAATGATCCCCTGGGGAGATTTTTAGCCTGCTCTCACCCAACAATGAACCTAACCCTTGAGGTGACCTTTGATTAATCTTGTTAATAAAATAGTATAAAGTCAAATTATTAACACTTTCCCCATCAGCAGTTTATACATTACTAAACTGAATACATAGTTAACAGTTTTATACTTTTATTTATTTTCATTTCACCCCCTATACAACAGGGAAAAAAATAAAAATAAAAATAAAAAGTTTAGGACATCTGTTTTTGTATATTGACACACATATTGTCATACAGATGAGTTATTTGCTACATAAAGAGGAACCAACATGTATTTAGCAAGGCATTTGAGTGAGCAGCAAATCTGACCTCTTGGGTGAGACCAGGTTAAGAATGATCCCCTGGGGAGATTTTTAGCCTGCTCTCACCCAACAATGAACCTAACCCTTGAGGTGACCTTTGATTAATCTTGTTAATAAAATAGTATAAAGTCAAATTATTAACACTTTCCTCATCAGCAGTTTATACATTACTAAACTGAATACATAGTTAACAGTTTTATACTTTTATTTATTTTCATTTCACCCCCTATACAACAGGGGGGAAAAATGAATAAATAAAATGAAAAGTTTAGGACATCTGTTTTTGTATATTGACACACATATTGTCATACAGATGAGTTATTTGCTAAATAAAGAGGAACCAACATGTATTTAGCAAGGCATTTGAGTGAGCTGCAAATCTGACCTCTTGGGTGAGACCAGGTTAAGAATGATCCCCTGGGGAGATTTTTAGCCTGCTCTCACCCAACAATGAACCTAACCCTTGAGGTGACCTTTGATTAATCTTGTTAATAAAATAGTATAAAGTCAAATTATTAACACTTTCCCCATCAGCAGTTTATACATTACTAAACTGAATACATAGTTAACAGTTTTATACTTTTATTTATTTTCATTTCACCCCCTATACAACATCAAATACTCTACACAGAACAGCGTGGAAAATGAATGGATGGTTAATCTGAATTTAAATTTAACTCTATTGCAACATTACAGTTTTTTCACATTATTACATCTTCAGTAATTAAACAGCACTACATTAAGTTATATTCTAAGAGAACATGAATGACATTAGCAGGAGCTGATGAAGATCTGTAATCTTCCTCTCTGCAGCAGCTCTTCAACAAACATTTGTCATGCCAATGATCCCCAAGTTATGCACAAACATGCTATTTGTATCATTTATTGCTAACCCAACAAACAAATATTTCACATACTCAAGCTCTGAAGGTCATGTTACACTAAGATCTTGGTTCATTTCAAGTCAAACATAACTTAACGTCATACACTGACTGCATCGAGTGAGTCATTTCGAAACGCAACATCCACAGGGACCGGCTCCTTAAACTGATCAGAAGTCTGACGCTTTCTCTCTGATCCAGTAACCACTTCCTCTTTAGTCTTTTTCAGGTTGTCTTCCTCCGTTTTGCGGTCCCGGCCTGGACATGCACACACTCGAACTTCAAAACATTGGCGACCAAGAACCTGTCCGTCGAATGTCTCCAGGGTTAGTTCTGGGCTTGTTTTGTTGTGTGCAAAATTAGAAAACTAATGAACACAACTTTTGATGATGGCTGGGTCACTCTGTGTCTGTGCTCTGCTGAGCGGCCTCCACTTCGCAATGATGTCCTCTGGACGGGGATGACTGGCCGTCCAGCCCTCTGCCTCTGACTTTAGCCACCTTCGCTGCAGTTGGGGCACATCTTGAGCATTTTGCTGTCAAAGAGAGAACATTTAAATTAAAATTCAGGTTCACCCTTATGAAACAAAAATATATTGCAGTTTATTGGAAAATATCATGTAATATATTACGAGTTTTACATTTTTAGAATGAACCAGACAAATCGCTCCACCAACTAAGAACGGCCATGCACCACCACCCACAGAATCGAGAAAGAGCTATCAATCTGTCAATCCTTTCCGTGTCCGGGCCGGGTGAGGTTTCCCGTGTTGAGTCAAATTAAGCCGCAGGCTCCACTCCTGGTGGTGCCCTTCCGTCAATTCCTTTAAGTTTCAGCTTTGCAACCATACTCCCCCCGGAACCCAAAGACTCTTGGTTTCCCGGCACGCTGCTCGGAGGGTCATGGGAATAACGCCGCCGGATCGCGGGTTGGCATAGTTTACGGTCGGAACTACGACGGTATCTGATCGTCTTCGAACCTCCGACTTTCGTTCTTGATTAATGAAAACATTCTTGGCAAATGCTTTCGCTCTCGTCCGTCTTGCGCCGGTCCAAGAATTTCACCTCTAGCGGCGCAATACGAATGCCCCCGGCCGTCCCTCTCAATCATGACACCGGGTTCCAGAAACCCACAAAATAGAACCGGAGTCCTATTCCATTATTCCTAGCTGCGGTATTCAGCGGCGACAGGCGGCCTGCTTTGAACACTCTAATTTTTTCAAAGTAAACGCTCTGGGCCCCAGGGCAAAACCGGACGACCCAGTCAAGGGCATCCGGGGGGCACCGAGAGGCAGGGGGACACGGGGACAGGCGGTGGCACGCCTCGCGGCGGACCGCCAGCCCGCTCCCGAGATCCAACTACGAGCTTTTTAACTGCAGCAACTTTAGTATACGCTATTGGAGCTGGAATTACCGCGGCTGCTGGCACCAGACTTGCCCTCCAATGGGTCCTCGCCCATGGGTTTAGGATACGCTCATTCCAATTACAGGGCCTCGAAAGAGACCTGTATTGTTATTTTTCGTCACTACCTCTCCGTGTCGGAAATGGGTAATTTGCGCGCCTGCTGCCTTCCTTGGATGTGGTAGCCGTTTCTCAGGCTCCCTCTCCGGAATCGAACCCTGATTCCCCGTTACCCGTGGTCACCATGGTAGGCGCCGGACGTACCATCGAAAGTTGATAGGGCAGACATTCGAAAGAGTTCATGTTTTTTTTAGACATTTAAAAAAATAGTATAAAGTCAAATTATTAACTCTTTCCCAATCAGCAGTTTATACATTACTAAACTGAATATATAGTTAACATTTCAGGCCGAGAGAACAGGGGTCAAGTAAGGCCTTACCGAGGTCATTCAGAGCTTTGTTGTGGATATATGCTCACCAAAATATTTGTAAATAAGCCAAATCTAAAGCTATTTTCATGTATTTTATATCAAATTAATGAATTCACTGTGTCTTGTTCAGAAAGTGAAATAGGAGATTTACAGTGGAGCCTGTTTTTGGGCCTTTCCAAGGCTGCAGCTGCCTGTACAAAAGCTGCCTGTACAAATTAATTTATTGTTCATTAACACAAAGTCCAATCACAATGGGTCTTATATCATTGGAAAGCTGAATATCTGTAGTTTACAAATATGTGCATGAATTGACTGTGTCTTGTTCAGAAAGTGAAATAGGAGATTTACAGTTGAGCCTGTTTTTGGGCCTTTCCAAGGCTGCAGCTGTGTGCTACAGCTGCCTGTACAAATTAATTTATTGTTCATTAAAACAAAGTCCAATCACAATGTGTCTTATATCATTGCAAAGCTTGTGTTGTGTAGTTTCATGAATGAATAAATAAATAAAATAAAAAGTTTAGGACATCTCTTTTTGTAAATTTGAGTCAGCAGCAGATCTGCCCTCTTGGGTGAGACCAGGTTAAGAATGATCCCCTGGGGAGATTTTTAGCCTGCTCTCACCCAACAATGACACTAACCCTTGAGGTGACCTTTGATTAGTCTTGTTAATAAAATAGTATAAAGTCAAATTATTAACACTTTCCCCACCAGCAGTTTATACATGATACCTTACAACATTATTAAACTGAATATATAGTTAACATTTTTATACTTTTATTATTGATTTTCATTTCACCCCCTATACCTCCTAATAAAAGTAAAAAAAAAAAAAAAGAATAAATAAATAAAATAAAAACTTTAGGACATCTCATTTTGTATATTGACACACTTTGTCATTAAGATCCTTGTTTGTAAAACAGTTAACAGTTTCAAGAGTTGACCTGCAATGACCCTTGCCCAGCCCCCTCTAAAGGGTGTGCACTCTACCCTGGAAAGGTGTGAAAGTCATCCTGTACTGAGGATCAAAGTTTATCAACACTATCATTCAGAAGTTTAACATAAATTAGATTAGAATTTCTAGATTTGAAGACTAATAAATGATATTAATTAATTATTTTGAAGACTACTGATTTTCATTTCACCCCCTACACCTCCTAATAAAAGAAAAAAAGGAATAAATAAAATAGTATAAAGTCAAATTATTAATACTTTCACCGCCAGCAGTTTATACATTATACCTTACAACATTATTAAACTGAATATATAGTAAACATTTTTACACTTGTATTGATTTTTATTTCACCCCCTATACCTTGCAATTAAAAAAAAAAAGAATGAACCATAAATATATCAAATAAAAACTTTATTGACACATGTTGTCATAAAGATGCTCTACAATGACTCTTGAGTTAAGATAAAGATTGAGTTAGGATAAATTAGCCTATGTGTTTGTACACTATAATACAATTATAGAGTCTGTTTGGGTAGGTTGTCAGTCATCCAGCCACTCCAGCTCCTCTTCCTCCCCACGGCCTGTGAGCTGCTGGAGGCGTTGCCATTGGAGACGACATAGCCAAGTAGAGCCCTCGACCTGTAAGTGCTCGGATGGCTGTAGCTCTTTAAATCCCTCCTCGTCGAGGACAATGGTGTAATTTTCCGGAGTTGCTGTGAGGCTGAAAAATTTGCATCTCGTCCTGTTTCTTAAAAATATCAGTTTGTCTGTGCTCTGCTGAGCGGCCTCCACTTCGCAATGATGTCCTCTGGACGGGGATGATTGGCCGTCCAGCCCTCTGCCTCTGACTTTAGCCACCTTCGCTGCAGTTGGGGCACATCTTGAGCATTTTGCTGTCAAAGAGAGAACATTTAAATTAAAATTCAGGTTCACCCTTATGAAACAAAAATATATTGCAGTATATTGGAAAATATCATGTAATATATTACGAGTTTTAAATTTTTAGAATGAACTAGACAAATCGCTCCACCAACTAAGAACGGCCATGCACCACCACCCACTGAATCGAGAAAGAGCTATCCATCCATCCCGGCCTGGACATGCACACACTCGAACTTCAAAACATTGGCGACCAAGAACCTGTCCGTCGAATGTCTCCAGGGTTAGTTCTGGGCTTGTTTTGTTGTGTGCAAAATTAGAAAACTAATGAACACAACTTTTGATGATGGCTGGGTCACTCTGTGTCTGTGCTCTGCTGAGCGGCCTCCACTTTGCAATGATGTCCTCTGGACGGGGATGACTGGCCGTCCAGCCCTCTGCCTCTGACTTTAGCCACCTTCGCTGCAGTTGGGGCACATCTTGAGCATTTTGCTGTCAAAGAGAGAACATTTAAATTAAAATTCAGAACAACATTTCTTTTTTGGAATAAATAAACAGCATGATAAATTAGCCTATGTGTTTGTACACTATAAGAGGCCAGTCCACTGCGTGATGAACTTCCCTGAAGGACAGAGGGATGTCATCCGGTTCTATGCACAAAAACAGCTAATCATTTCTTTGAAGCTTCTTGGTCTGAGACAATGGTACACACATTTAAAGATTACCCTTTCTATGTAATATTTCTAATCTAGATTAGAATTTCTAGATTTGAAGACTAATAAATTATACTAATTATATTAATTATTTTGAAGACTAATAAAGAAAATGTGCATTGCCCCTTTTAAAATAAATAATAATAAAAAAAGAATAGGTAGTAAGAAAATAAAATAGTTCTAAAATAAACTATGTAAAATTTGTTGAGACCAGGATAACAATGCATCCCCTGGCGAGATATATAGTTAACATTTTTATGCTTGTGTTTATTTTCATCTCAGCCCCTATAATAAATATATTACATTTATTTATATATAAAAAAATTTTTTATTGTTTTAAATAAAATAATAAACTTTAGGACATCTCATTTTGTATTTTGACACAATTTGGCATAAAGATGCTCCTTTGTTATAAGACACACAGTTTCACACATTTTCAAGAGTTGACCTGCAAATGAGCCCTGCCCCCACCAGCCACCTCGAAATGGTGTGCACTCTAAAGTCAGCCTGAGGATCAAAGTTTATCAACGCTATCATTCAGAATTTTGTGGTGAGTCATTGTTTTTATTTCATTTTTGGAATACATGAATACTACTAAGCAAGTCGTGTGCCAACCGCCAAGAAAAACTCCAGAAAGAAGAACCATGCACGTTCAGGTGTGCGGCGTTCTAGGTGATATTTCTGTTGGATTAGAAATAATACATAGAGAAGCAACACTCTCGCGTTCTGAAGCGCGGCCGCCATTTTTAACCGGACACGATGGTTTTCGGCAAATATCTCCGCGAAAACAGCACCAAAAACCATGACCAAGGTACCGTTCTTTTCAGCAAGACGAGACGTTTAAAAGAGCTAAGCAAACGACGGCTACGTCGTGTTTCCGCCGAGATATTTCGCCGAGCCAGAAGCCTGCTTTCAGCGCCTAACCCACGGGAGGGTTTGTTTACGGAGAAGGTGAGTGCCTTTTTTTATTCATTTATAACGAACATTAATAACTGAAAACATCTAGGTGATACAGATGCTGATGATGATAATAAATGTGAAGACGACACATGATGATAGGGGTAGCCAATGCCAAAAGCTCTTTAATTAGACAGTCCTAGTCAGTGTTTGTGTGTGTGTGTGTGTGTGTATATGTATCCATCCTGCCTGCACAATTTAGTAAAAGTTCATATTGGAGGGATTAGTTAGTAAAACATTTTTGTGGTTGTTTTTTGAAAAGTATACACTAACCATTTTTTTTTATATATATTTTTCATAGATTCTTTAACAGCAGGAATTACACCCTCTGTCTGCATGTGTGGGAGAAGATTCAGGCCATTTTTGGAGGCTGATGATCCAATTGTCCGGTGTGTGCCTCACTGCTTTGTCATTTCCAGTTGCCGTACAATACTCAAAATTCCATCAAGTGTGTGTGTGTTCACTTTTTCTCTTCTTCTGTTGTTATTGGAAAAGATTAGGATGGGCTTGGTGGTGAGAAACATACCTTCACTCCTTCCTGCAGCATCTTCTGTTCCTCAGAGCTCCTCGAGATGCTGAGAGCAAGCCACATTTTGAGCCAGAAACGGAGCCAGCATCTGGAAAGTGCTCTGGTGAGTCCTATTAGAGATAAAGTGTCACATCATCCTTCACAGAAAGGATCTCACACACGCACTCTCACACACACACACACACACACACACGTACAGAGAAAAACAAATCAATACATTTTGAAGAAAAAAATAGGTTACAAGGGTAGGATTGGTTTATTTGCATTTAAGTTTAGTTAATTTACTGTCATTAATAGGTTCTAAGTACATGTAACATGTGTGTATTTAGGTTTGACAGTAAAAGTTCATATTGGAGGGATTAGTTTGTAAAACATTTTTGTGGTTGTTTTTTGAAAAGTATGTATTACACTAACCATTTTTTTTTAATATATATTTTTCATATAGATTCTTTAACAGCAGGAATTACACCCTCTGTCTGCATGTGTGGAAGAAGATTCAGGCCATTTTTGGAGGCTGATGATCCAATTGTCAGGTGTGTGCCTCACTGCTTTGTCATTTCCAGTTGCCGTACAATACTCAAAATTCCATCAAGTGTGTGTGTGTTCACTTTTTCTCTTCTTCTGTTGTTATTGGAAAAGATTAGGATGGGCTTGGTGGTGAGAAACATACCTTCACTCCTTCCTGCAGCATCTTCTGTTCCTCAGAGCTCCTCGAGATGCTGAGAGCAAGCCACATTTTGAGCCTGAAACGGAGCCAGCATCTGGAAATAGCTCTGGTGAGTCCTATTAGAGATAAAGTGTCACATCATCCTTCACAGAAAGGATCTCACACACGCACACGCACACGCACACACACACACACACACACATAAACGTACAGAGAAAAACAAATCAATACATTTTGAAGAAAAAAATAGGTTACAAGGGTAGGATTTGTTTATTTGCATTAATTTACTGTCATTAATAGGTTCTAAGTACATGTAACATGTGTGTATTTAGGTTTGACAGTACGTTCATCTATTTGATATATTTACACATATTTTCACACGTATGCATTAGTAAATAACTCCTTTTCAATATTTTCCAGGATGCAGAGTGGGTGAGAAGGACTGAGCTGGGTGACAGTTTTTTTTTCACGTCACACAAGACACTGTGAACATGACGCTGGACGACGAGACAACATTATTGCAGAGTTTTTCCTACCTGAATGATCTCAGGCCTGATTGTTGTGAAGCTTACCAGCATTGTTTTACATTTAATAACTCTTTGGTGTTTTTTCATAGTGCTTGGAGCCTATACATAGTGCCTATACAGATCCGTGTACCATGTATTTCCTACATAAATAAATAAATCAATATATAAAAAAAACCTTTAGGACATCGGTGGCAGAGATCAGTGTCAAAATGTTTTCTAACTGTTCAAAGACACACAAACTTTATTACCTTGAATGTATATTTAACATTGTTGTACTGGTATTCAATTTTTCCACCGCCTTTGTTCACTTTGAGAAACAAGTTTAATGAAGATAAAAATTTAAATATTAAAAGAATCTTTTGTTTAACCATGTATTTGCTATTTCTGCTTTAGTTTTGTATAATTCTCCATGTTTTGTAATATAACCTTTGATTAATCTTGTTAATAAAATGCAATTTCTCTTAACCAAATAATATCATTTTTTCTTTTATTAGTAGCCTACCATTGCAATTATCCTCTGCTTTATCATTTCACTGATTACTTGATTTATACACAAGAATCAGGATCACTTCATCTGTAAAGTAAAAAAGATGTATTTTGAGCCTTGACCTCTAACCAACTTAATCTCTCTTTCACACCTACACACACCCACACCCCCACACACACACTCACACACACACACACACACAGAGAAACAATGGAAATGCTAATTAAAAACATCCCCCCACTCCCTCCATGGTCTTTTAGGATTCTAGCTCAACATTGCCATACAGTGGACAGGTATATGTTTGCAGGCTCTGGTTGTTTATCCACACACCAAATACTAACTTGAACACATATAAACCTACAAAATAACTTAAAAAGAAAAGCAAAGCAATCATTTTCTTAATTTTCAACACATTGATCCTATCTAAAGTCATATTGTAATGAGAGGTGTTTTACACAGTTTATTTTAAAGTTAATCTAAAGACCTATCTGAAGACTAATAAAGGCAAATGTGCACTGGTCCCCCTTTTAAAAAATAAAATAAAGAATAAAAGGAATGGGCCGTTAGGTGGTATGAAGTTTATACTTTACAATAAACTATTTAAAATTGGTTGAGACCAGGGTAAACAGGGCATCACCAGTGAAGAATCTTATCCTGGAACCACCCCCTCCACATCGTCATACGGTGGACAGGTACATGTTTGCAGGCTCTGGTTGTTTATCCACACACCAAATACTAACACATATAAACCTACAAAATAACTTAAAAAGAAAAGCAAAGGAATCATTTTCTTAATTTTCACCACATTGATCCTATCTAAAGTCATATTGTAATGAGAGGTGTTTTACACAGTTTATTTTTAAAGTTAATCTAAAGACCTATCTGAAGACTAATAATAAAGGCAAATGTGCACTGGTCCCTTTTAAAAAATAAAATGAAATGAAGGATAAAAGGAATGGGCAGTCAGGTGATACCCTGTTTGCCTTGGTATCGACCAGTTGTAAAGTATAAATAGCATCCCACTGCCCATTTATTGTATTCCTTTTTTTTTTTTTTTCATATATAAGGGCCATTTTCCCTTATCAGTCTTCAGAATAGCCTTCAGAATAACATTTTGCCTTTTGTCCGGGTTTGATGAATAGTTTTGTCCAGGTTCCAACCCAAAAAGACACGGTGGAAAAGACACCGCAGCATATGCGCTGCGCGTGCAGTGGCCGGACTAGCGCACGCCATTTTGTGTCACAGCGGCGCACACGTTCGCGGACTAACGTGTTGACGAGGGTGACGAGAGGGAGCTCACCCTTTAATACCAAAACCTTACCCTAATAGGGAGGCCCGCAGCACATACGCTGAGCCTGGTTGAGGACAGGGGACGAAATATGAAAAATGTGTCCTCAATTTACATTTATTAGAGACTAACGGGACACTGAACGATGTGAAAATAAGCACAACGTTCAGTCCCCTGGAAAACAGGAGCAGAGGGGGCATCAGCACTGGTGACAGGCTTGTGCAGCATACGTGCTGTACAAAAATGACAGAAATGACAAAAATGACAAAAATGAATAAAAGTGCATAAAATGAGAGACTGAAAGGTTGAGAAACACAGGCCAGCGAGAGTGTTGTTGAAAAAAACAAAGCAAAACAGCCCATGCGGCCATACAGCACATGTGCTGTATGGCTCAGCAGGAGAGCTGCGCCCCTGCAGCACATGTGCTGTTTCCAACCCCCGGGTAAACCTCCTGATGGTGACACACAAAACTCAGATAACAGAAACAACATTAAACACTAACAGATCTCTGTAGATCTCTCCATCTTCACTTATTACAAACCACTCTGACTTTGTTTCTTTCATACAAATCTTCTTTATGAGATGTTGATGTTTTATCAAATTTATAAATGTCACCGTTATGGAGGTAAGCGCTTGTTTTAGCTGGGCTCCTGAGCCTTTACATTTTAATTATTTTTCACCAATTGTTGCAATTATGTTTTAAAGCATGCATTGCAAAAGAAATCATGAGAAAAATCTGATCATATGGATTTGATTGTTCGTTGTTATTTTTCTCATCATACAGTGGCCTTATTCTTTGGTCTCTGAATATTGTATTTTCTTTCATGTTATTATAGTCCAATGATGGTGTATAAAATCCTGCCATGCTTTGATATTTTGAAAGCTTTCATTATTGTGCAGAAATTATTCAAACAGTATCATACAGATTCACACAGACATCAAGATTCTGCGTATGATCCTCAACAATGGTGACAACATTTTCAGATAAACAGATTAACTCTGAACATCACAAAACAGCTACTAAAGTCACAAAAAAGATTTTGTTTAGTGTCAGCATCGTTGAGGATCATACGCTGATTCATGATGTCTGTGTTGAAGGTTGGATAAAAAGCCCTCCTCAAAGCTCTTGTCTGTATAAAAAATTAAATATAATAAAGCATTAATAAAACTAACAGTTAATACATTCACAGCTTGACGCTTTAGAGATGTTGACTAAATCATCAGCACTAAACAACTCAATTCATCTGATCAGAAGTTCTCTTGCGTTTATTGCTATCGCTATCATGTCTTGATAACACAGTTAAAGCAGCCGGAGAAAAACCTAATGTTATGTGTCAAGAATCAAGAGCCCCATCTAAAGCAAACGTTGTTGCTTGTTTTGTGATGTTCAGAGTTGATCTGTTTGTCAGTATTTTGTATTTATTTATCGTGACCGTTCTTGAGAATCATGTGCTGATTCTTGATGTCTGTGTGTGTTTTTTTTTTCTTGAGTAGTCAGATTATAAAAGCTCTTTTCAACTTCATATGGTAACACATTTTCTGAAAATAAATAATATAACATCTATTTGACCGTCAATACTGGATGGCACCATTGAATCTGACCATTCCACAAAGAGAATGTCAGCATCTAAACAAAACCACCATGACTGTGATTCCCAAAGCATTGTAAACCTAAATTGATAACCTTTAGCTCACATCACTATTGGGAAACACAGCCCAGATCATAGTTTCTCTGACCATAACAAAAGTGCTTTACAAACACAAAGCTGGAACAGCCAGAGTTATATTAATGTTAATAGAGTCAAGAGACCAACTAAAGGAAATGCTTTTCACCATCATGGTGACTTCAAACTAAACTTTCATTCAAACATTAACATCTAAACATCTGTTCATTCTCAGTAAGAACTTTTGTTGATGTGTGACAGAAATCAAATCAAACTGGTTAATAATAAGTGTAATAATGTTTAATGGCTGGAAGTCAGTTGTAGATGTTGTGTCTCTCTCTTTTTCTCTTGTTGTTTCTTCAGTGATTCTGCTTATTATCATCAGGTGTCTCCACTAATTGTCAATCATCCCTCAATCATCAATCAATTATCTTATTAACTTTAACACTGCTTCAGTGTTACTTTTTAACACCCGGTAAGATGGACTCATAAGTTCACTTTGGGTGTTAATTTAACACTGGGGACTTTGCTGTGGTATAGTTAAGTACTTTCACTTAAATGACAATTAATAGGTAATTTGCATTGCCATTTAAGTGAAATTATTGAACTTAAATATACAAGCTTGATAAAAATGATCATTCTAGAAGAAAATTTCAGATGGCACTTTCAGAAAGGCTTTTGCATCTGAGCTCTTCGTGTATTAATCATGTTGATAGGCCCTATAAAACAAATATTACATATTAATCATGTCAATTTCCTGCATCTGTTATTGACGTCCAAATGACGTCCAAAAAAATTACCCCGTTCAAAGGTCAAATGTTGAACGTCAAGATGACGTCCAAGTTGGGTCATGGTTGGACGTCCAAATAGTGGACCTGTATAATTGACAAATATATTAGTTTTTTTCTACCATGATTTCGGTAAAAAAATATGTTGTGTACTGTAAAATTTAGGGTTACAAAACCAGTATACCGTATTGTCTTTTACAGATTCCACATTTTTTTCACGGTATATTCCTGGCAACCACAGCTGCCGGTATTTTACCGTAAATTTGACAGTTTTTTTTTAACTGTGTAGTTTGGACGTGGAATAGATGTTCAGAAATGGTCATGGACCGACGGACCTAATATAGACATGATCTGCATGTCTATCCGACGTCCAGTGTTTAGTGGGATTTTTTAACATCTTGCTTCTGTAAAAATGAATGTTTTTGTTTGCTTAAAAATCTACAGATTTATACTGTGAATTCCAATGTGCACAACCCCAAAAGATGTAGTTTTACTCAAATAATACCATAAAATCTAAGGTTTTTAGACATTTTCAACATTACAATAATTAATTGTAAAATGTATGCATATTTATTTGTTTTCACAGAAAATATTTATAATTTCAACATTTTATTACAGTAAAAAACAAAGTTTTACCCAGTCTCACAATTAACGGTTATTCAATCTATTTAATACAGTAAAAGGAAGTTTTTGGTTTTACGCTCCATTACCGTTGGAATTTGACGGTGTTTTGCTGTATATTTTACTGACTTTTTTTACAGTGTATGCAAGAGCAAAGAGATGTGTTTTTAGTCTAGATTTAAACTGACAGAGTGTGTCTGCTTCCCGAACAATGCTAGGAAGATTGTTCCAGAGTTTAGGTGCTACATAGGAAAAGGATCTGCCGCCTTCAGTTGATTTTGATATTCTGGGTATTATCAACTGGCCTGATTTCTCAGATCGCAATAGACGTGAAGGACTATAATGCACCAGGAGCTCGCTTAGATATTGGGGAGCTAAACCATTTAGTGCTTTATTACCTCTGTTGTCTCCTTCTTTCCGTGACACCATGACTCCTTTAAAAATAATATTATTTAAAATACTATAAAAGGTTTTATGAAACTGCAGGGCTCTTTGACACGTTCTTACATACACTCTTCCAGTCTTGTCACTTAAGACTGTTTTTTGGTAACCAGGGCTAAACTAACCTTGTTGTATTGTTTGCTTGCTTTACCTGAAATGAAAGAAAGGCAATTTTACCCTCCATCTTTCTTTAAAATTATGCACTTACCTGTACTTCACTGTGGGAATTAACATATATATGTGCACATCTGATCAAACAGATTATTTTTTAACTCCATTTGCTTTGTGATAAAAAAAGTAATAAATACATTTTATAAATAAAAAAAAAACCTCCACTCTCCTTAAGTTTTTTTGTATTGCTAGTGGGGCAGCTAATACATTTCTGGTCACCCTGTTTGAGCAATACGTTGTGTTGAGATTGATCCATGTGAAATACCAACTCAAGTCCTACAGAAACAAAAAACTGCAGAGAGGTGCATGTTATAATGGTACTACTAACAGCTCAGTAATTTGTAATGATAGCAATATAGTTTAGCTAAAAGGAAACCTAACCATCACACGGGAATGCAATATAAGTTTAAAGCAATGTAAGTTGTAGTTCTGCTTTAAAATACAAATGTTGCCATATTCAAAGAAAGATTTTTTTTTTTTTTTATAAAAATGTTGCCATATTGAAATAAATATTTTAAAATGTAGGCTAAGTGTCACTAATTAAACTAGTATATGTTCAGATAGTTGTCTACCTCTTACATGTCTGTGTCTCGAGAGATTGCAGAATTCAAGTGACAATGATGCCTTTTAAACAAAGGTTTTGGAGGAGCGCGTTCAAACGGTCTATCTAATCAGCTCGAGTGGAGGTATATATATATACACAGAAGAGAGCCGACTCACCTTACCTCTACAGTTTTCTGCATCCCTCTGCCACTCCGCCTGCTCCTCACTCTCAGCTGGGATACGGGGCGAACTCTGGGTTTGGGCTAAATAAATTCCAAGATCGGAGACGCAACTCGTTTTTTGGGACTTTTACATTTTTTTTCCCAGGTGGGGTTCTTCGTACACGGGTGGAGTGTGCTCCTCTCCGCCTCACCACCTCTCATCTTCGTACACGGGTGCAGTGTGCTGCTCTCCGCTGCAAAGGCCGGGCGGAGGTCCCCCCGGTAGGGGGATCCTCGGCGCGCCGGCCGGCCGAACCTTCCGCCGGGTTGAATCCTCCGGGCGGACCGTGCGGACTCCACCCATTTACCTCTTAACGGTTTCACGCCCTCTTGAACTCTCTCTTCAAAGTTCTCACACCGGCCTCACACCGTCCACGGGCTAAGCCTCCATCAGAAGGACTTAGGCCCCCGGGCCCGCGCCGGGAGGATGCGGTCTTCCGTACGCCACAATTCCCTCGCCCATCTCAGGGGACGGGGATTCGGCGCTGGGCTCTTCCCTCTTAGCTTGCCGCTACTGAGGGAATCCTGTTTCTTTTCCTCCGCTTAGTAATATGCTTAAATTCAGCAGGTCGACCGACGTTTTCAACTAACCCGCCCGCAACTCGGACCGCAAAAAGAAAAGGAAAATATTGTACCCGACCCGCATTTCTTTAAAAGTAGTAAATGCTCATTGTAGCGTCATTAGACGTAAGAACTAGGGGTGCGGGGGGTTGTGGTTTATGTGAACGATAGAGGAACATTCCATTCTATCATTTTGGAAATGTTATGAAAACGTTATTTTCTGAACGTTCACAACACCCTGCCCCGCTAGACATTTTACGTTCCCAGAACATTCTCAAAACATCCCCACTGGTGTTAAGGACGTTGTCTAATAATGTTCCCAGAACGTTCAGAGACGGTCACAATGTGGAGGTCTTTTAAGGTTTGGGGGACATTATTTGGCGGACGTTCACAGAACATTTAGGAAACCATATTTTATTTTTTTAGGGAACATCCCTGCTGTCCTCGTCAAAAATGTCGATTAATAAGAGTATCTGCTCAAACAAAAAATAATTTTTCTTAAATGTTTTACAAAAAACAACTGCACATGCATGAGCTAATGTACCTGCTGTATCACTGCATCAACAACTACACAGTTACTGTCTTTAAACATGCAGCAGAGCATCAGTGTTTCAGGATCATCACTGACTGAAGCTCAGGATCTACTCTCCAGCACAATGGTGACACACAAAACTCAGATAACAGAAACAACATTAAACACTAACAGATCTCTGTAGATCTCTCCATCTTCACTTATTACAAACCACTCTGACTTTGTTTCTTTCATACAAATCTTCTTTATGAGATGTTGATGTTTTATCAAATTTATAAATGTCACCGTTATGGAGGTAAGCGCTTGTTTTAGCTGGGCTCCTGACCCTTTACATTTTAATTATTTTTCACCAATTGTTGCAATTATGTTTTAAAGCATGCATTGCAAAAGAAATCATGAGAAAAATCTGATCATATGGATTTGATTGTTCGTTGTTATTTTTCTCATCATACAGTGGCCTTATTCTCTGGTCTCTGAATATTGTACTTTCTTTCATGTTATTATAGTCCAATGATGGTGTATAAAATCCTGCCATGCTTTGATATTTTGAAAGCTTTCATTATTGTGCAGAAATTATTCAAACAGTATCATACAGATTCACACAGACATCAAGATTCTGCGTATGATCCTCAACAATGGTGACAACATTTTCAGATAAACAGATTAACTCTGAACATCACAAAACAGCTACTAAAGTCACAAAAAAGATTTTGTTTAGTGTCAGCATCGTTGAGGATCATACGCTGATTCATGATGTCTGTGTTGAAGGTTGGATAAAAAGCCCTCCTCAAAGCTCTTGTCTGTATAAAGAATTAAATATAATAAAGCATTAATAAAACTAACAGTTAATACATTCACAGCTTGAGGCTTTAGAGATGTTGACTAAATCATCAGCACTAAACAACTCAATTCATCTGATCAGAAATTCTCTTGCATTCATTACTATCACTTTCATGTCTTGATAATAAGTTAATGCTGCCAGAAAAATCTGATGTTATGTGTCAAGAATCAAGAGCCCATCTAAAGCAAACGCTCACCTCTATAACGGTGACTTCAAACTTTATTATTTTCTATAAAACACACACGCAGAAGGCGATCTTCTCGTGACCTTGTTCAACTTTGCCTAAAAGTTCTCTAAAAGTGACAAAAATTCTGACATTTTACAGAACATTTGTGACATAAACGTCCTCTTTTGGTGATGAAAGTGCTGCAGTTCAAGGTTCCTTATATGACTTTAGGGGGACGTTCCAATTTGGGTCATTTTATGGTCACATAAGAACGTTCAAAACATTGAACTTCAAAAACATTTAGCAAATATTAAAAACATCATAAAGACGTTACGGCTATAGCAATGTTGTTCTCACAACGTTTTCTCTATATAATGAGAACATTCATTATGTACAGATTACAATGTAAGGACGCTTTTTATAAACATTGTACTCAGAACGTATTATGATAACATTATGAAAACATTTAGCAAATAATGATAACATTAAAAGCATGTTCTCAGAATGTTATCCTAAGAACGTTTTCGCTCAACATTATGAGAACATCAGTCAAGTACAAATAACGTGATAAAGACGTTACAAGAACGTTGTTATGAGAACGTTTTATATCAGAGTTATATTAATGTTAATAGAGTCAAGAGACCAACTAAAGGAAATGCTTTTCACCATCATGGTGACTTCAAACTAAACTTTCATTCAAACATTAACATCTAAACATCTGTTCATTCTCAGTAAGAACTTTTGTTGATGTGTGACAGAAATCAAATCAAACTGGTTAATAATAAGTGTAATAATGTTTAATGGCTGGAAGTCAGTTGTAGATGTTGTGTCTCTCTCTTTTTCTCTTGTTGTTTCTTCAGTGATTCTGCTTATTATCATCAGGTGTCTCCACTAATTGTCAATCATCCCTCAATCATCAATCAATTATCTTATTAACTTTAACACTGCTTCAGTGTTACTTTTTAACACCCGGTAAGATGGACTCATAAGTTCACTTTGGGTGTTAATTTAACACCGGGGACTTTGCTGTGGTTTAGTTAAGTACTTTCACTTAAATGACAATTAATAGGTAATTTGCATTGCCATTTAAGTGAAATTATTGAACTTAAATATACAAGCTTGATAAAAATGATCATTCTAGAAGAAAATTTCAGATGGCACTTTCAGAAAGGCTTTTGCATCTGAGCTCTTCGTGTATTAATCATGTTGATAGGCCCTATAAAACAAATATTACATATTAATCATGTCAATTTCCTGCATCTGTTATTGACGTCCAAATGACGTCCAAAAAAATTACCCCGTTCAAAGGTCAAATGTTGAACGTCAAGATGACGTCCAAGTTGGGTCATGGTTGGACGTCCAAATAGTGGACCTGTATAATTGACAAATATATTAGTTTTTTTCTACCATGATTTCGGTAAAAAAATATGTTGTGTACTGTAAAATTTAGGGTTACAAAACCAGTATACCGTATTGTCTTTTACAGATTCCACATTTTTTTCACGGTATATTCCTGGCAACCACAGCTGCCGGTATTTTACCGTAAATTTGACAGTTTTTTTTTAACTGTGTAGTTTGGACATCGAATAGATGTTCAGAAATGGTCATGGACCGACGGACCTAATATAGACATGATCTGCATGTCTATCCGACGTCCAGTGTTTAGTGGGATTTTTTAACATCTTGCTTCTGTAAAAATGAATGTTTTTGTTTGCTTAAAAATCTACAGATTTATACTGTGAATTCCAATGTGCACAACCCCAAAAGATGTAGTTTTACTCAAATAATACCATAAAATCTAAGGTTTTTAGACATTTTCAACATTACAATAATTAATTGTAAAATGTATGCATATTTATTTGTTTTCACAGAAAATATTTATAATTTCAACATTTTATTACAGTAAAAAACAAAGTTTTACCCAGTCTCACAATTAACGGTTATTCAATCTATTTAATACAGTAAAAGGAAGTTTTTGGTTTTACGCTCCATTACCGTTGGAATTTGACGGTGTTTTGCTGTATATTTTACTGACTTTTTTTTACAGTGTATGCAAGAGCAAAGAGATGTGTTTTTAGTCTAGATTTAAACTGACAGAGTGTGTCTGCTTCCCGAACAATGCTAGGAAGATTGTTCCAGAGTTTAGGTGCTACATAGGAAAAGGATCTGCCGCCTTCAGTTGATTTTGATATTCTGGGTATTATCAACTGGCCTGATTTCTCAGATCGCAATAGACGTGAAGGACTATAATGCACCAGGAGCTCGCTTAGATATTGGGGAGCTAAACCATTTAGTGCTTTATTACCTCTGTTGTCTCCTTCTTTCCGTGACACCATGACTCCTTTAAAAATAATATTATTTAAAATACTATAAAAGGTTTTATGAAACTGCAGGGCTCTTTGACACGTTCTTACATACACTCTTCCAGTCTTGTCACTTAAGACTGTTTTTTGGTAACCAGGGCTAAACTAACCTTGTTGTATTGTTTGCTTGCTTTACCTGAAATTAAAGAAAGGCAATTTTACCCTCCATCTTTCTTTAAAATTATGCACTTACCTGTACTTCACAGTGGGAATTAACATATATATGTGCACATCTGATCAAACAGATTATTTTTTAACTCCATTTGCTTTGTGATAAAAAAAAAGTAATAAATACATTTTATAAATAAAAAAAAAACCTCCACTCTCCTTAAGTTTTTTTGTATTGCTAGTGGGGCAGCTAATACATTTCTGGTCACCCTGTTTGAGCAATACGTTGTGTTGAGATTGATCCATGTGAAATACCAACTCAAGTCCTACAGAAACAAAAAACTGCAGAGAGGTGCATGTTATAATGGTACTACTAACAGCTCAGTAATTTGTAATGATAGCAATATAGTTTAGCTAAAAGGAAACCTAACCATCACACGGGAATGCAATATAAGTTTAAAGCAATGTAAGTTGTAGTTCTGCTTTAAAATACAAATGTTGCCATATTCAAAGAAAGATTTTTTTTTTTTTTTATAAAAATGTTGCCATATTGAAATAAATATTTTAAAATGTAGGCTAAGTGTCACTAATTAAACTAGTATATGTTCAGATAGTTGTCTACCTCTTACATGTCTGTGTCTCGAGAGATTGCAGAATTCAAGTGACAATGATGCCTTTTAAACAAAGGTTTTGGAGGAGCGCGTTCAAACGGTCTATCTAATCAGCTCGAGTGGAGGTATATATATATATATACACAGAAGAGAGCCGACTCACCTTACCTCTACAGTTTTCTGCATCCCTCTGCCACTCCGCCTGCTCCTCACTCTCAGCTGGGATACGGGGCGAACTCTGGGTTTGGGCTAAATAAATTCCAAGATCGGAGACGCAACTCGTTTTTTGGGACTTTTACATTTTTTTTTCCCAGGTGGGGTTCTTCGTACACGGGTGGAGTGTGCTCCTCTCCGCCTCACCACCTCTCATCTTCGTACACGGGTGCAGTGTGCTGCTCTCCGCTGCAAAGGCCGGGCGGAGGTCCCCCCGGTAGGGGGATCCTCGGCGCGCCGGCCGGCCGAACCTTCCGCCGGGTTGAATCCTCCGGGCGGACCGTGCGGACTCCACCCATTTACCTCTTAACGGTTTCACGCCCTCTTGAACTCTCTCTTCAAAGTTCTCACACCGGCCTCACACCGTCCACGGGCTAAGCCTCCATCAGAAGGACTTAGGCCCCCGGGCCCGCGCCGGGAGGATGCGGTCTTCCGTACGCCACAATTCCCTCGCCCATCTCAGGGGACGGGGATTCGGCGCTGGGCTCTTCCCTCTTAGCTTGCCGCTACTGAGGGAATCCTGTTTCTTTTCCTCCGCTTAGTAATATGCTTAAATTCAGCAGGTCGACCGACGTTTTCAACTAACCCGCCCGCAACTCGGACCGCAAAAAGAAAAGGAAAATATTGTACCCGACCCGCATTTCTTTAAAAGTAGTAAATGCTCATTGTAGCGTCATTAGACGTAAGAACTAGGGGTGCGGGGGGTTGTGGTTTATGTGAACGATAGAGGAACATTCCATTCTATCATTTTGGAAATGTTATGAAAACGTTATTTTCTGAACGTTCACAACACCCTGCCCCGCTAGACATTTTACGTTCCCAGAACATTCTCAAAACATCCCCACTGGTGTTAAGGACGTTGTCTAATAATGTTCCCAGAACGTTCAGAGACGGTCACAATGTGGAGGTCTTTTAAGGTTTGGGGGACATTATTTGGCGGACGTTCACAGAACATTTAGGAAACCATATTTTATTTTTTTAGGGAACATCCCTGCTGTCCTCGTCAAAAATGTCGATTAATAAGAGTATCTGCTCAAACAAAAAATAATTTTTCTTAAATGTTTTACAAAAAACAACTGCACATGCATGAGCTAATGTACCTGCTGTATCACTGCATCAACAACTACACAGTTACTGTCTTTAAACATGCAGCAGAGCATCAGTGTTTCAGGATCATCACTGACTGAAGCTCAGGATCTACTCTCCAGCACAATGGTGACACACAAAACTCAGATAACAGAAACAACATTAAACACTAACAGATCTCTGTAGATCTCTCCATCTTCACTTATTACAAACCACTCTGACTTTGTTTCTTTCATACAAATCTTCTTTATGAGATGTTGATGTTTTATCAAATTTATAAATGTCACCGTTATGGAGGTAAGCGCTTGTTTTAGCTGGGCTCCTGAGCCTTTACATTTTAATTATTTTTCACCAATTGTTGCAATTATGTTTTAAAGCATGCATTGCAAAAGAAATCATGAGAAAAATCTGATCATATGGATTTGATTGTTCGTTGTTATTTTTCTCATCATACAGTGGCCTTATTCTCTGGTCTCTGAATATTGTACTTTCTTTCATGTTATTATAGTCCAATGATGGTGTATAAAATCCTGCCATGCTTTGATATTTTGAAAGCTTTCATTATTGTGCAGAAATTATTCAAACAGTATCATACAGATTCACACAGACATCAAGATTCTGCGTATGATCCTCAACAATGGTGACAACATTTTCAGATAAACAGATTAACTCTGAACATCACAAAACAGCTACTAAAGTCACAAAAAAGATTTTGTTTAGTGTCAGCATCGTTGAGGATCATACGCTGATTCATGATGTCTGTGTTGAAGGTTGGATAAAAAGCCCTCCTCAAAGCTCTTGTCTGTATAAAGAATTAAATATAATAAAGCATTAATAAAACTAACAGTTAATACATTCACAGCTTGAGGCTTTAGAGATGTTGACTAAATCATCAGCACTAAACAACTCAATTCATCTGATCAGAAATTCTCTTGCATTCATTACTATCACTTTCATGTCTTGATAATAAGTTAATGCTGCCAGAAAAATCTGATGTTATGTGTCAAGAATCAAGAGCCCATCTAAAGCAAACGCTCACCTCTATAACGGTGACTTCAAACTTTATTATTTTCTATAAAACACACACGCAGAAGGCGATCTTCTCGTGACCTTGTTCAACTTTGCCTAAAAGTTCTCTAAAAGTGACAAAAATTCTGACATTTTACAGAACATTTGTGACATAAACGTCCTCTTTTGGTGATGAAAGTGCTGCAGTTTAAGGTTCCTTATATGACTTTAGGGGGACGTTCCAATTTGGGTCATTTTATGGTCACATAAGAACGTTCAAAACATTGAACTTCAAAAACATTTAGCAAATATTAAAAACATCATAAAGACGTTACGGCTATAGCAATGTTGTTCTCACAACGTTTTCTCTATATAATGAGAACATTCATTATGTACAGATTACAATGTAAGGACGCTTTTTATAAACATTGTACTCAGAACGTATTATGATAACATTATGAAAACATTTAGCAAATAATAATAACATTAAAAGCATGTTCTGAGAATGTTATCCTAAGAACGTTTTCGCTCAACATTATGAGAACATCAGTCAAGTACAAATAACGTGATAAAGACGTTACAAGAACGTTGTTATGAGAACATTTTATATCAGAGTTATATTAATGTTAATAGAGTCAAGAGACCAACTAAAGGAAATGCTTTTCACCATCATGGTGACTTCAAACTAAACTTTCATTCAAACATTAACATCTAAACATCTGTTCATTCTCAGTAAGAACTTTTGTTGATGTGTGACAGAAATCAAATCAAACTGGTTAATAATAAGTGTAATAATGTTTAATGGCTGGAAGTCAGTTGTAGATGTTGTGTCTCTCTCTTTTTCTCTTGTTGTTTCTTCAGTGATTCTGCTTATTATCATCAGGTGTCTCCACTAATTGTCAATCATCCCTCAATCATCAATCAATTATCTTATTAACTTTAACACTGCTTCAGTGTTACTTTTTAACACCCGGTAAGATGGACTCATAAGTTCACTTTGGGTGTTAATTTAACACTGGGGACTTTGCTGTGGTTTAGTTAAGTACTTTTACTTAAATGACAATTAATAGGTAATTTGCATTGCCATTTAAGTGAAATTATTGAACTTAAATATACAAGCTTGATAAAAATGATCATTCTAGAAGAAAATTTCAGATGGCTCTTTCAGAAAGGCTTTTGCATCTGAGCTCTTCGTGTATTAATCATGTTGATAGGCCCTATAAAACAAATATTACATATTAATCATGTCAATTTCCTGCATCTGTTATTGACGTCCAAATGACGTCCAAAAAAATTACCCCGTTCAAAGGTCAAATGTTGAACGTCAAGATGACGTCCAAGTTGGGTCATGGTTGGACGTCCAAATAGTGGACCTGTATAATTGACAAATATATTAGTTTTTTTCTACCATGATTTCGGTAAAAAAATATGTTGTGTACTGTAAAATTTAGGGTTACAAAACCAGTATACCGTATTGTCTTTTACAGATTCCACATTTTTTTCACGGTATATTCCTGGCAACCACAGCTGCCGGTATTTTACCGTAAATTTGACAGTTTTTTTTTAACTGTGTAGTTTGGACGTGGAATAGATGTTCAGAAATGGTCATGGACCGACGGACCTAATATAGACATGATCTGCATGTCTATCCGACGTCCAGTGTTTAGTGGGATTTTTTAACATCTTGCTTCTGTAAAAATGAATGTTTTTGTTTGCTTAAAAATCTACAGATTTATACTGTGAATTCCAATGTGCACAACCCCAAAAGATGTAGTTTTACTCAAATAATACCATAAAATCTAAGGTTTTTAGACATTTTCAACATTACAATAATTAATTGTAAAATGTATGCATATTTATTTGTTTTCACAGAAAATATTTATAATTTCAACATTTTATTACAGTAAAAAACAAAGTTTTACCCAGTCTCACAATTAACGGTTATTCAATCTATTTAATACAGTAAAAGGAAGTTTTTGGTTTTACGCTCCATTACCGTTGGAATTTGACGGTGTTTTGCTGTATATTTTACTGACTTTTTTTTACAGTGTATGCAAGAGCAAAGAGATGTGTTTTTAGTCTAGATTTAAACTGACAGAGTGTGTCTGCTTCCCGAACAATGCTAGGAAGATTGTTCCAGAGTTTAGGTGCTACATAGGAAAAGGATCTGCCGCCTTCAGTTGATTTTGATATTCTGGGTATTATCAACTGGCCTGATTTCTCAGATCGCAATAGACGTGAAGGACTATAATGCACCAGGAGCTCGCTTAGATATTGGGGAGCTAAACCATTTAGTGCTTTATTACCTCTGTTGTCTCCTTCTTTCCGTGACACCATGACTCCTTTAAAAATAATATTATTTAAAATACTATAAAAGGTTTTATGAAACTGCAGGGCTCTTTGACACGTTCTTACATACACTCTTCCAGTCTTGTCACTTAAGACTGTTTTTTGGTAACCAGGGCTAAACTAACCTTGTTGTATTGTTTGCTTGCTTTACCTGAAATTAAAGAAAGGCAATTTTACCCTCCATCTTTCTTTAAAATTATGCACTTACCTGTACTTCACAGTGGGAATTAACATATATATGTGCACATCTGATCAAACAGATTATTTTTTAACTCCATTTGCTTTGTGATAAAAAAAAAGTAATAAATACATTTTATAAATAAAAAAAAAAACCTCCACTCTCCTTAAGTTTTTTTGTATTGCTAGTGGGGCAGCTAATACATTTCTGGTCACCCTGTTTGAGCAATACGTTGTGTTGAGATTGATCCATGTGAAATACCAACTCAAGTCCTACAGAAACAAAAAACTGCAGAGAGGTGCATGTTATAATGGTACTACTAACAGCTCAGTAATTTGTAATGATAGCAATATAGTTTAGCTAAAAGGAAACCTAACCATCACACGGGAATGCAATATAAGTTTAAAGCAATGTAAGTTGTAGTTCTGCTTTAAAATACAAATGTTGCCATATTCAAAGAAAGATTTTTTTTTTTTTTATAAAAATGTTGCCATATTGAAATAAATATTTTAAAATGTAGGCTAAGTGTCACTAATTAAACTAGTATATGTTCAGATAGTTGTCTACCTCTTACATGTCTGTGTCTCGAGAGATTGCAGAATTCAAGTGACAATGATGCCTTTTAAACAAAGGTTTTGGAGGAGCGCGTTCAAACGGTCTATCTAATCAGCTCGAGTGGAGGTATATATATATATATACACAGAAGAGAGCCGACTCACCTTACCTCTACAGTTTTCTGCATCCCTCTGCCACTCCGCCTGCTCCTCACTCTCAGCTGGGATACGGGGCGAACTCTGGGTTTGGGCTAAATAAATTCCAAGATCGGAGACGCAACTCGTTTTTTGGGACTTTTACATTTTTTTTCCCAGGTGGGGTTCTTCGTACACGGGTGGAGTGTGCTCCTCTCCGCCTCACCACCTCTCATCTTCGTACACGGGTGCAGTGTGCTGCTCTCCGCTGCAAAGGCCGGGCGGAGGTCCCCCGGTAGGGGGATCCTCGGCGCGCCGGCCGGCCGAACCTTCCGCCGGGTTGAATCCTCCGGGCGGACCGTGCGGACTCCACCCATTTACCTCTTAACGGTTTCACGCCCTCTTGAACTCTCTCTTCAAAGTTCTCACACCGGCCTCACACCGTCCACGGGCTAAGCCTCCATCAGAAGGACTTAGGCCCCCGGGCCCGCGCCGGGAGGATGCGGTCTTCCGTACGCCACAATTCCCTCGCCCATCTCAGGGGACGGGGATTCGGCGCTGGGCTCTTCCCTCTTAGCTTGCCGCTACTGAGGGAATCCTGTTTCTTTTCCTCCGCTTAGTAATATGCTTAAATTCAGCAGGTCGACCGACGTTTTCAACTAACCCGCCCGCAACTCGGACCGCAAAAAGAAAAGGAAAATATTGTACCCGACCCGCATTTCTTTAAAAGTAGTAAATGCTCATTGTAGCGTCATTAGACGTAAGAACTAGGGGTGCGGGGGGTTGTGGTTTATGTGAACGATAGAGGAACATTCCATTCTATCATTTTGGAAATGTTATGAAAACGTTATTTTCTGAACGTTCACAACACCCTGCCCCGCTAGACATTTTACGTTCCCAGAACATTCTCAAAACATCCCCACTGGTGTTAAGGACGTTGTCTAATAATGTTCCCAGAACGTTCAGAGACGGTCACAATGTGGAGGTCTTTTAAGGTTTGGGGGACATTATTTGGCGGACGTTCACAGAACATTTAGGAAACCATATTTTATTTTTTTAGGGAACATCCCTGCTGTCCTCGTCAAAAATGTCGATTAATAAGAGTATCTGCTCAAACAAAAAATAATTTTTCTTAAATGTTTTACAAAAAACAACTGCACATGCATGAGCTAATGTACCTGCTGTATCACTGCATCAACAACTACACAGTTACTGTCTTTAAACATGCAGCAGAGCATCAGTGTTTCAGGATCATCACTGACTGAAGCTCAGGATCTACTCTCCAGCACAATGGTGACACACAAAACTCAGATAACAGAAACAACATTAAACACTAACAGATCTCTGTAGATCTCTCCATCTTCACTTATTACAAACCACTCTGACTTTGTTTCTTTCATACAAATCTTCTTTATGAGATGTTGATGTTTTATCAAATTTATAAATGTCACCGTTATGGAGGTAAGCGCTTGTTTTAGCTGGGCTCCTGAGCCTTTACATTTTAATTATTTTTCACCAATTGTTGCAATTATGTTTTAAAGCATGCATTGCAAAAGAAATCATGAGAAAAATCTGATCATATGGATTTGATTGTTCGTTGTTATTTTTCTCATCATACAGTGGCCTTATTCTCTGGTCTCTGAATATTGTACTTTCTTTCATGTTATTATAGTCCAATGATGGTGTATAAAATCCTGCCATGCTTTGATATTTTGAAAGCTTTCATTATTGTGCAGAAATTATTCAAACAGTATCATACAGATTCACACAGACATCAAGATTCTGCGTATGATCCTCAACAATGGTGACAACATTTTCAGATAAACAGATTAACTCTGAACATCACAAAACAGCTACTAAAGTCACAAAAAAGATTTTGTTTAGTGTCAGCATCGTTGAGGATCATACGCTGATTCATGATGTCTGTGTTGAAGGTTGGATAAAAAGCCCTCCTCAAAGCTCTTGTCTGTATAAAGAATTAAATATAATAAAGCATTAATAAAACTAACAGTTAATACATTCACAGCTTGAGGCTTTAGAGATGTTGACTAAATCATCAGCACTAAACAACTCAATTCATCTGATCAGAAATTCTCTTGCATTCATTATTATCACTTTCATGTCTTGATAATAAGTTAATGCTGCCAGAAAAATCTGATGTTATGTGTCAAGAATCAAGAGCCCATCTAAAGCAAACGCTCACCTCTATAACGGTGACTTCAAACTTTATTATTTTCTATAAAACACACACGCAGAAGGCGATCTTCTCGTGACCTTGTTCAACTTTGCCTAAAAGTTCTCTAAAAGTGACAAAAATTCTGACATTTTACAGAACATTTGTGACATAAACGTCCTCTTTTGGTGATGAAAGTGCTGCAGTTTAAGGTTCCTTATATGACTTTAGGGGGACGTTCCAATTTGGGTCATTTTATGGTCACATAAGAACGTTCAAAACATTGAACTTCAAAAACATTTAGCAAATATTAATAACATCATAAAGACGTTACGGCTATAGCAATGTTGTTCTCACAACGTTTTCTCTATATAATGAGAACATTCATTATGTACAGATTACAATGTAAGGACGCTTTTTATAAACATTGTACTCAGAACGTATTATGATAACATTATGAAAACATTTAGCAAATAATAATAACATTAAAAGCATGTTCTGAGAATGTTATCCTAAGAACGTTTTCGCTCAACATTATGAGAACATCAGTCAAGTACAAATAACGTGATAAAGACGTTACAAGAACGTTGTTATGAGAACGTTTTCGCTCAACATTAGGAGAACATCAGTCAAGTACAAATAACGTGATAAAGACGTTACAAGAACGTTGTTATGAGAACGTTTTCGCTCAACATTACGAGAACATCAGTCAAGTACAAATAACATGGTAAGAACGTTCCAACAATGTTGTTCTAAGAATGTTTCCTCTCAACGTTATGAGAATGTATTTTAACTATGACAACATTAAAAGAATGTTCTTGAAACATTATTTTAGGAATGTTTATTTCTAACATTTACATAACTTTTACATAACGTTAGTGAAAGTTATGGAAACGTTCCCTGTTAGCTGGGGAAAAGTTTCAGGACCTGACGTGGCGCGCTCAGAGGTGCAGCGGCGAGAGCAGGCAGTTCTTGAGGCGGCCCATCATTTTCCATTTCAGCTGTCTAGATGCATGTTATTGATGAATGCGATGTTTATGTTTCGACCCTGCTTGAAGAATTAATCAGCAGGTCAACTGAGAGAAGGCCCACTTTTGGAAAAGTGTGAACCCAGCTAACAGGGAACGTTTCCATAACTTTCACTAACGTTATGTTAAAGTTTTGTAAATGTTAGAAAAAAAACATTTCTAAAATAATGTTTCAAGAACATTCTTTTAATGTTGTCATAGTTAAAATACATTCTCATAACGTTGAGAGGAAACATTCTCAGAATAACATTGTTGGAACGTTCTTACCATGTTATTTGTACTTGACTGATGTTCTCATAATGTTGATCAAAAACGTTCTTAGGATAACATTCTGAGAACATGCTTTTAATGTTATCATTATTTGCTAAATGTTTTCATAATGTTATCATAATACGTTCTGAGTACAATGTTTATAAAAAGCGTCCTTACATTGTAATCTGTACATAATGTATGTTCTCATTATATAGAGAAAACGTTGTGAGAACAACATTGCTGTAGCCGTAACGTCTTTATGATGTTATTAATATTTGCTAAATGTTTTTGAAGTTCAATGTTTTGAACGTTCTTATGTGACCATAAAATGACCCAAATTGGAACGTCCCCCTAAAGTCATATAAGGAACCTTGAACTGCAGCACTTTCATCACCAAA
This sequence comes from Chanodichthys erythropterus, assembly GCF_024489055.1. Lineage (NCBI taxonomy): Eukaryota > Metazoa > Chordata > Actinopteri > Cypriniformes > Xenocyprididae > Chanodichthys > Chanodichthys erythropterus. Next base: position 13,090,773 of record NC_090235.1, read on the forward strand.
AGAGGACGTTTATGTCACAAATGTTCTGTAAAATGTCAGAATTTTTGTCACTTTTAGAGAACTTTTAGGCAAAGTTGAACAAGGTCACGAGAAGATCGCCTTCTGCGTGTGTGTTTTATAGAAAATAATAAAGTTTGAAGTCACCGTTATAAGGGGAGCGTTTGCTTTAGATGGGCTCTTGATTCTTGACACATAACATTTGATTTTTCTGGCAGCATTAACTTATTATCAAGACATGAAAGTGATAATAATGAATGCAAGCGAATTTCTGATCAGATGAATTGAGTTGTTTAGTGCTGATGATTTAGTCATCTTCACTCAAGCTGTGAATGTATTAACTGTTAGTTTTATTAATACTTTATTATATTTAATTCTTTATACAGACAAGAGCTTTGAGGAGGGCTTTTTATCCAACCTTCAACACAGACATCATGAATCAGCGTATGATCCTCAACGATGCTGACACTAAACAAAATCTTTTTTGTGACTTTAGTAGCTGTTTTGTGATGTTCAGAGTTAATCTGTTTATCTGAAAATGTTGTCACCATTGTTGAGGATCATACGCAGAATCTTGATGTCTGTGTGAATCTGTATGATACTGTTTGAATAATTTCTGCACAATAATGAAAGCTTTCACAATATCAAAGCATGGCAGGATTTTATACACCATCATTGGACTATAATAACATGAAAGAAAATACAATATTCAGAGACCAAAGAATAAGGCCACTGTATGATGAGAAAAATAACAACGAACAAACAAATCCATATGATCAGATATTTTTCACAATTTCTTTTTCAAAGCATGCTTTTCAACACAATTGGAGAAAATAATTAAAATGTAAAGGGTCAGGAGCTCAACTAAAACAAGCGCTTACCTCCATAACGGTGACATTTATAAATTTGATAAAACATCAACATCTCATAAAGAAGATTTGTATGAAAGAAACAAAGTCAGAGTGGTTTGTAATAAGTGAAGATGGAGAGATCTACAGAGATCTGTTAGTGTTTAATGTTGTTTCTGTTATCTGAGTTTTGTGTGTCACCATTGTGCTGGAGAGTAGATCCTGAGCTTCAGTCAGTGATGATCCTGAAACACTGATGCTCTGCTGCATGTCGCTTTATTTAAAAACAGAAACTGTGTAGTTACTGATGCAGTGATACAGCAGGTACACTCCACTGTAAAAAAAGTCAGTAAAACATGCAGCTAAACACTGTCAAATTCCAACGGTAATGGAGCGTAAAACCAAAAACTTCCTTTTACTGTATTAAATAGATTGAATAACCGTTAATTGTGAGACTGGGTAAAACTTTGTTTTTTACTGTAATAAAATGTTGAAATTATAAATATTTTCTGTGAAAACAAATAAATATGCATACATTTTACAATTAATTATTGTAATGTTGAAAATGTCTAAAAACCTTAGATTTTATGGTATTATTTGAGTAAAACTACATCTTTTGGGGTTGTGCACATTGGAATTCACAGTATAAATCTGTAGATTTTTAAGCAAACAAAAACATTCATTTTTACAGAAGCAAGATGTTAAAAAATCCCACTAAACACTGGACGTCGGATAGACATGCAGATCATGTCTATATTAGGTCCGTCGGTCCATGACCATTTCTGAACATCTATTCCACGTCCAAACTACACAGTTAAAAAAAAAAACTGTCAAATTTACGGTAAAATACCGGCAGCTGTGGTTGCCAGGAATATACCGTGAAAAAAATGTGGAATCTGTAAAAGACAATACGGTATACTGGTTTTGTAACCCTAAATTTTACAGTACACAACATATACGTCAATAACAGATGCGGGAAATTTATATGATTAATATGTAATATTTGTTTTATAGGGCCTATCAACATGATTAATACATGAAGAGCTCAGATGCAAAAGCCTCTAAGTGCCATCTGAATTTCTTCTAGAATGATCATTTTTATAAATCAAAATCCCCAGTGTTAAATTAACACCCAAAGTGAACATGAGTCCATCTTACCAGGTGTTAAAAATTAACACTGAAGCAGTGATTGACAATTAGTGGTGACACCTGATGATAATAAGCAGAATCACTGAAGGAACGAGAGAAAAAAAGGTGTTAATTAATGTTTTATGGGGTTTCATTTCACCAAGTCACCATGAAAGAGGTCAGCGTTTGCTTTAGTTGGGCTCTTGACTCTTTACCATTTATTTTTAATATTTCTCTGGCTGCTCCAACTTTGTGTTTGTAAAGCACATTTGTTATGGTCACAATGTAATTTGATGATTATACTGTCATCATGCAATGGCCTGGGGTCGTATTCACAAAACATCTTAAGGTTAAAAGTAGCTCCTAACTTGCCAATTTAGGAGAAACTCTTAAAAATAATGGGTGTGTCAGTCCTAATTTTAGGACTCCTAAATTTTTGCTCTAAGAGTATTTCACAAAGCATTTTAGCGCTAAAACTAGCTCCTAAATCTGTGAAACGTTAGGAGTAGTCAAGAGGACTCCTAAGTCACTACCCCGCTAGAACCTGTACGTTCCCAGAACATTCTCAGAACGTCCCCACTGGTGTTGAGTAACGTTCCCATTATGTTCACAGACGATCACGATGTGGAGTTCTTTTAAGGTTTGGGGGACATTATTTGGTGGACCTTTAGGGAACATTCAAGGCATTCTCTGAATGTTTAGGGAACCATACTTTATTTGGAAATGTTCTCAGAACTTCCCTGCTTCCCTTATAATAAAAGTGGCTGTTCAAACAAAAACTATTTTCACTTAAAGCTCTATACAGGTATTTTCATAATTAATATTTTGAAACCTTTTCTTTAAATTGCAAATCTCTTGCATTAAATCATTAGCTGACAAAAACACACACATGAGCTAATGTAACTGCTGTATTACTGCATCAGTAACTACACAGGTACTGTCTTTAAATAAAGCAACATGCAGCAGAACATCTGTGCTTCTGGATCATCACTGACTGAAGCACAGGAGCTACCCTTCAGCACAATGGTGACACATACAACTCAGATAATAGAAACAACATTAAACAATAACGGCTGTATTCACAAAACATTTTATCTTACCACTAGGAGTTCTCCTAAAAGTTCTTAGCTAAGAGTTTTCTCTTAAAACCTATTCACAAAGCTGCTGAGACCAACTTTTACTAAGGAATAGACTGAAGTCTTAAGCTAAGAGTAAGGGCGGGGCTGACCTCGTTGCTATGGAGTAAACACACAGTGATTGGCTGATGGGGGAGGAGTCAGCGATTTAATCATAGAAATATTGTAGAATGAGGTGTCATGTTTCCATATTAAAATAAAGGTTTAAAAATACAAATGTTGCCCTATTCAAATAAATGTTCCCACAGTCAAAATAAAGTGTTGACATATTTTTGCCATAAAGGTTAAAATGTAGGCTAAGTGTCACTAATTAAACTATACAGTTAATTGTCCACCTCTTGGTTGTCTGCATCTCAAGAGAATGCAGAATTCAAGCGACAAATTATGTTTTATAAATAAAGTTTGGGAGAAACACATTCAAACGGTCTTTCTAATCAGCACGAGAAGAGGAATAAATACACAGATGAGATTATATATATATTATATATATATATATATATATATTTTTTTTACTCTATTCAATTATTTGTAATGTAAACCACTGCCACAGGTAATCAGACAATATTTATTTATTTATTTATTTATTTGTTAAAGATTAATTTTTGGCATTGATTCAAATCTATAAATTATTTTTTTTTTTTTTATTGCATTGCATTTTATTGCATTTATGAAGAAAAGGTTCAGCACCCAAGGCTCTATCCTCTATTCCCTCAATGGTTTTCAGTGTCTTTGTGTGGATTAGGACTGTTTGTGATTTGCTCTTAGTGATTTGGAGTCCTCTTGACTACTCCTAACGTTTCACAGATTTAGGAGCTAGTTTTAGCGCTAAAATGCTTTGTGAAATACTCTTAGAGCAAAAATGTAGGACTCCTAAAATTAGGACTGACACGCCCATTATTTTTAAGAGTTTCTCCTAAATCGGCAATTTAGGAGCTACTTTTAGCCTTAAGATGTTTTGTGAATACGGCCCCAGATCTCTCTAGATCTCTGCATCTTCACTTATTACAAACCAAATTTTACAGAACATTTGGGACATAAAACGTCCTCTTTTGGTTATGAAAGAGCTGCAGTTCAAGGTTCATTATATGATTTTAGGGGGACGTTCCAATTTGGTTTATTTTATGGTCACATAAGAACGTTACAATGAGGATATTTAGGACATTAAACTGAACATTACTGAACTGAACATACTAGACAATGTTCTTAATACCAGTGGACGCTCTGAGAATGTTCTGGGAACGTAAAATTTTTAGCAGGACAACCTCCCACATAGAAGGCAACATTCTCAGGACCTTGCGCAACGTTCCCTAAAAGTTCTCAAAAGGTGACGAAAATTCTGAACCTTTACAAAACATTCGGGACGTTCCTTAAACGTCTTCTTTTTGTAATGAAAGTGCTGCAGTTCAAGGTTCCTTATATAACTTTAGGGGGGCGTTCTCTTTTGGTTATTCTATGGTCAAAAAAGTTACACTGTAAAATGTAATTAGTGTAGTTTACTTAGAAAGCTTAATTAAACTGTTGGGTTTACATAAAAAACTTAAGGAAACCGATTGCCTTAAATTTAGCAAGTTAACTCATTATTTTGAATTGATAAAACTAGCTACCACACAGTACAGAGTACTTAGAAATCTTGAGTATTCACTGTAAAATGTAATTAGTTGAGTTTACTTAGAAAGCTTCATTAAACTGTTGGGTTTAGCTACCACACAGTACAGAGTAATTAGAAATCTTGAGGATTGGTAATTCAATTTTACAAATTGAGTACTTAGTTCAGTCATGTTAAAAATCTTGTTCACATTGTGTAGAAACTGCCTTAATTTCTCAAGCATTTTTTACTCAGTTGCAGCAATGGACCATACATTTATTTGTATTTATTAAACTGGAGATACTGTTGAAAATAATAAAGTTTGATGTCACCATCATGGTGGAAAGTGTTTGCTTTAGTTGGGCTCTTGACCTTGACTTTTAACATTAGTGTTTCTCTGGCTGTCGTAACTCAGTGTTTGTAAGACACAGCTGTTATGGTGAAAAAAGCCAAGAGAAATGCTGGGATTGATCTGTTGCATCTGATGATATTATTGAATACCCACAGATTTAATCCTGAGATTAATTCTTAATCGAAAGTGTGGAAAGTGTGGTTTGTCATTAAAAACAAATAAGTATTTTCTTTAATAACCAATGAAACTATAGCAAAAGACGGCGCACTGTTGAAATCATATTTTTAATAAGTTAGTTAATAACATTTTGGATTATATAGACACACGGAGACATCAAGAATCAGTGGTAGAGATCCAACAGATCAATCCCAGTATTTCTCTTGGCTTTTTTCACCATAACAGCTGTGTCTTACAAACACTGAGTTACGACAGCCAGAGAAACACTAATGTTAAAAGTCAAGGTCAAGAGCCCAACTAAAGCAAACACTTTCCACCATGATGGTGACATCAAACTTTATTATTTTCAACAGTATCTCCAGTTTAATAAATACAAATAAATGTATGGTCCATTGCTGCAACTTTGAGTAAAAAATGCTTGAGAAATTAAGGCAGTTTCTACATAATGTGAACAAGATTTTTAACATGACTGAACTAAGTACTCAATTTGTAAAACTGAATTACCAATCCTCAAGATTTCTAAGTACTCTGTACTGTGTGGTAGCTAGTTTTATCAATTCAAAATGATGAGTTAACTTACTTGCTAAATTTAAGGCAATCGGTTTCCTTAAGTTTTTTTTATGTAAACCCAACAGTTTAATTAAGCTTTATAAGTAAACTACACTAATTACAAAAAAATTACATTTTACAGTGTACAAATAGGAGATTTGGGACATTAACAGAATGTTCCCACATGGTCCTCTGTTGGTCATTTAATAACGTTCCCGATATGACTTCAGGGGGACATTCTATTTTGGTTATTTTATGGTCATGCAAGAACGATGTGGAGTTCTTTTAAGGTTTGGGGAACGTTATTTGGTGGACCTTTAAGGAACATTCAGGACGTGTTTAGGGGACTATAACTATAGGACGTTCTGTTAACTTCCCAAATGTCCTCTTTGTAACGTTCTTGCATGACCATAAAATAACCAAAATAAAACGTTCCCCTAAACTCATATCGGGAGCGTTATTAAATGACCAACAAAAAAAACATGTAGCAACGTTCAGTTAATGTCCTAAATATCCTCATTGTAACGTTCTTGTGTGAGCATAAAATTAACCAAATTGGAACGTCCCCCTAAAATCATATAAGGAAACTTAAACTGCAGCACTTTCACTACCAAAAGAGGACGTTTTATGTCCCAAATGTTCTGTAAAGTTTTAGAATTTTTGTCACTTTTAGAGAACTTTTAGGCAAAGTTGAACAAGGTCACGAGAATGTCGCCGGCTGTGTGTGTGTTTTATAGAAAATAATAAAGTTTGAAGTCACCGTTATAGAGGAGAGCGTTTGCTTTAGATGTGCTCTTGATTCTTGACATTTTTCAATGGTTGCTTTAACTGTGTTCTCAGAACACATTAGTTATAGCAAAAGAAAACAGGAGAAAGTCTGATCAGATGAATTTGGTTGTTTTGTGCTGGTGATGCAATCATCATGGAGTGTCCTGATTCATTGATCATCAGCAGAATGTAAACTGAGTGTATTAAATTGCGTTTTTGCATTAATTTAATTAATTAAATTATGTCTAGATGAATAATAACACAATTTTCAAAGATTTGTGAATAAGACCACTGTATGAGTTTATATCATCATCAGTAATCAAGCATCCAAAACCAATTTGAACAGACTTTAATTTTCTCACAATTGTTTTTCTAAAGTCAAATTGTCAAGGGTCAGGAGCCCAGCTAAAACAAGCGCTTACCTCCATAACGGTGACATTTATAAATTTTGATAAAACATCTACATCTCATTAAGAAGATGTGTATGAAAGAAACAAAAACTTTTATTAGTCAATTTAGCTCTAATTTTCAATTCATGTTTTTGAAAAGGGCAGCAGGGACGTTCTGAGAACATTTCCAAATAAAGTATGGTTCTCTAAACGTTCAGAGAATGTCTTGAATGTTCCCTGAAGGTCCACCAAATAACGTCCCCCAAACCTTAAAAGAACTCCACATCGTGACCGTCTCTGAACATAATGGGAACGTTACTCAAACACCAGTGGGGACGTTCTGAGAATGTTCTGGGAACGTAAAATTTCTAGCGGGGTAACCTGTCACCTAGTAACTTTCCCAGAACATTCAGAGACGGTCACGATGTGGAGTTCTTTTAAGGTTTGGGGAACGTTATTTGGTGAACCTTCAGGGAACATTCAGGACGTTCTAGGAATGTTGAGGGGACTATCACTATAGGACGTTCTGTTAACTTCCCAAATGTCCTCTTTGTAATATTCATGCATGACCATAAAATAACCAAAATGGAACGTTATTAAACGATCAACAGAGGACCGTGTGGGAATGTTCCGTTAATGTCCCAAATATTTTCTTTGTAACGTTCTTTTTTTGACCATAAAATAACCAAAATGGAACGTCCCCCTAAAGTCATATAAGGAACCTTGAACTGCAGCACTTTCATTATATTCATTATATATATGCTAGTTTAATTAGTGACACTTAGCCTATATTTTAAAAACTTTATGGCAACAATATGGCAACATTTTATTTTGAATAGGGCAATATTTGTATTTTTAAACCTTTATTTTAATATGGAAACATGACACCTCATTCTACAATATTTCTGTGATTAAATCACTGACTCCTCCCCATCAGCCAATCACTGTGTGTTTACTCCATAGCAACGAGGTCAGCCCCGCCCTTACTCTCAGCTTAAGACTTCAGTCTATTCCTTAGTAAAAGTTTGTCTCAGCAGCTTTGTGAATAGGTTTTAAGAGAAAACTCTTAGCTAAGAACTTTTAGGAGAACTCTTAGTGGTAAGATAAAATGTTTTGTGAATACGGCCCCTGATCAGAACTTACTCTTATATGTGTTGTTAAATGTTAAAAGCCAGTCCAAAAGCAGTCCGAGATATAATCCTTGAGGAATTGCTTGTGTCCTGTTTGATCCCATTGCATTTTGGTTTCTATGCCTTTATCCATCCATGGCAGAGCATCATAATTAAAGGTAATTAAATCTTGTCCATCAAATCCAAATCTATCAAAGCCTATCTTATTCGTCACTGTTCCATTAGGAAGTTTCTCCAGTTCACAGCCAATTATTCTCTGAAGAACATGAAGCTCTACAATCACAGAACACACACACATTAGCACATATTTATTTTGTATCATTGGGAGAGAGGATGCCTTTTGAGAGAGTAGGGTATAGGGATGCTTAAAGGTGCCCTAGATTCAAAAATTGAATTTACCTCGGCATAGTTGAATAACAAGAGTTCAGTACATGGAAAAGACATACAGTGAGTCTCAAACTCCATTGTTTCCTCCTTCTTATATAAATCTCATTTGTTTAAACGACCTCCGAAAAACAGGTGAATCTCAACATAACACCGACTGTTACGTAACAGTCGTGATCATTAATATGTACGCCCCCAATATTTGCATATGCCAGCTCATGTTCAAGGCATTAGACAAGGGCAGCCAGTATTAACGTCTGGATCTGTGCACAGCTGAATCATCAGACTAGGTAAGCAAGCAAGAACAATAGCAAAAAATGGCAGATGGAGCAATAATAACTGACATGATCCATGATATCATGATATTTTTAGTGATATTTGTAAATTGTCTTTCTAAATGTTTTGTTAGCATGTTGCTAATGTACTGTTAAATGTGGTTAAAGTTACCATCGTTTCTTACTGTATTCACGGAGACAAGAGACGTCGCTATTTTCATTATTAAACACTTGCAGACTGTATAATGCATAAACACAACTTAATTCTTTATAAATCTCTCCAACAGTGTAGCATTAGCCGTTAGCCACGGAGCACTATCAAACTCATCTCATCAACCTCATCAAACTCATCAAACTATGCTATGTCCTAGTGGACACCAGGACTCAGTTGTTTAAAATATAAAATTACATGAAATTACATGTAACAATGGGATTTTTTATTCACCAATTAATTTTTAGTTTTTTTTTTTTTTAAACAAAACTTTCTTTAAAGATGAGACAAACCCCATAACATTTTCCTGAGACTTTGATTTATAACAAAAAAATAAAAAAAATTAGAGAGATTTAAATGATAATTACAAAATATTATCATATTTCCAATCAGAACATTCAGCCAGTTTTAAAGACCAAGGAGTTATATTGTTGTTGTCCTGGTGAAACCTGTAAACATTTGGTATTTCTGAAAAGCCCCAAATGTGCTCTTTAGGGGACATCCAAACTTAAAACCGTAAGATATGAAGCTCTAGCGCAAGTTCTGCTGGGAAGACTCAAATGTTACGTCACTTATCAATTCAGATCTAACCAATCATTATCTAACACTTGGAGTATAAAAGATCAGCACTTACGCTTGTCTGAGTTCGCAGATGCTGACGGAAACTTTCAGTTAACGGAGCGTCAGTCGCAAACCAATTTGCTATGTCTTCTAACAGATATACCGTGTGCGATTATTCAGATTCCGAGGAGGATTTCGTTCCACCATCTCCTCTTCCCCTGCGTCGTAGTACGCGCATTCAGTGCCGCGACACCTCATGGGTTCAGTGGCCCTCGGACAAAATAATCAACACTCTCGAGGCTGTCGGAATCCCGGTCAGCCAAGGATTATCCAGAGAAGACTTGCTTCTCATGGCCCAAAATACCCTAGGCAGTCCACCTATCACGGCCGACACCGCTGCTTCAACTTCAGCGCCGTCAGGCCACACCAAACAAGTCGGAAGAAGAGGGCCGCCAAGTCGTCTTCTCCACATTCAGCCAAAAGATCCTCGCAGTCTGCACGGATAACATCTCCTCCGACCGTTTCCGGACCTGTGGATATTAATTCGCAGCTCATTCAGGTTGTTCAAAGCCTTTCTGACACCGTTAAAGGCTTAGAATCAAAGGTTTCGAAATTTGAAAATTCCTTTGCGTCCTCTAACCTTTCAGCAAATTCTTTTCCAAGCGCTCTAGCAACTCCAACGGATTTTCCTCCACCTGCCGGATTAAACTTTTCATCGTGTGTGCCTTCGACCTCTTCTGCCTTGCCAGCTTCTCTTACGATCCAGACGCCATTCCAACATGCTTCGGCCGTGCCCGCTACGCCAAACTTCAGTCTCTCCACGGCTGTTCCAGCTCAAGAGTTTGGTAGGAGTTTTGTTTCACCTGCTGCAGTAACGGTGTCACCCCAAATAAGAGCTAACATCATCCAAGGTAAGAACATAAACCTGGCAACCTTATTGCTTCCTTCACCTGCAGCTGACAGACAAATGGTTGACTGTGGTGACGTGGCAGTCTTTCTCAAAACGTCCGATCCCAGATTACAACGAAATCTCTCATTTGGCGAATTCATTATTGCTTTCAGCATCTACCGAGACATTCTGTGCCAAGTGTTCCCAGATCGAAGGGAAGAGCTCGATCTTTACCTAACCATGATGGCGGATTTTAATCAAAGATATGGAGGAACTCTATTTTACGAATATCACAAATCTTTTTCTGCCAAATCCGCTTCTTACATTTGCCTGTACAACACAAAACTGAACTGGTCAGTTACCGACACCGAACTGCTCGTCCGTCATTTTGGCGGTCAAAAGATCTTAGCATGCACTATATGTAGCGCTCACGGACACTCGGCTTCATTCTGCCCTAAAGCATTCGCTACTAAAGACCCGGCCGCTGTCCATAGTGCTGAAAACGTAAGCGCTCCTCTCGACCGTAAAGGTCGCCCTATTGTGGAGTTTAACGGCATTAGCCTATGTAATAATTTCAATGAGTCTGTGTGTTCCTTTTCTCAATGTAAATTTGCTCATATTTGTAGCTTTTGCAAGGATCCACACCCGAAATCAGTCTGCCCTCGCCGGTACAGGCCAGCAACCCGAGGGAAGACCCAAATTCAGAAAAATTCTGAACAGACACCCATCAACACCTATTAATATTCCAGTCCTCTCTAGCTACCTCTCTTCTCACCCCGATCCAACTTTCGTTGATTACTTAATCACCGGTCTGTCTCAAGGGTTTCGGGTGGGCATCCTTTCCCATCTTACATCTTCTTTTGTGACAAAAAACCTTCGATCCGCTTTATCAGAGCCTGATGTGGTTTCAGCTCTGTTAGAGAAGGAAGTAAATAAAGGTTACGTTATTGGCCCTTTTGCTTCTCCTCCCTTTTCTCCTTTTCGGATCAATTCTATCGGCGTTGCTACTCGTAAATATTCTGGTAAAAAACGTCTCATCTTCGACATGTCTTCTCCTCATTCTATTCATACCGCAAGTGTTAACGAACTAATCCCTTTAGCTCCGTTTTCTCTGCATTATGCTTCAGTCGACCATGCCATTCATTTAATCAAGATAGCCGGTCAAGGCGCTTGGCTGGCTAAAGCCGACATTACTGATGCTTTCAAGACTATGCCCATTCACCCCTCCGACTGGCCATTATTCGGCGTTAGATGGGAATCAAAATTTTACTTTGCAGTGAGGCTCACGTTCGGGTGTAGAAGTAGTCCCCATATTTTTAATTCTCTTTCTGAAGCCCTGTGTTGGATCCTGCTAAACGCCTGTAAACTTCCATTCGTTTTACATTTGCTCGACGATTTTCTGCTGATCGATTTTCCTTCTTCCCAATCTTCAATTCTCGACACGCTTAAGTTTTTAGTGATATCGGCGTTCCCCTTTCAGAGGAAAAAACCATGGGCCCCTCAACTTCGCTAGAATTTCTCGGCATCTTACTCGATACTGTCAACATGCAAGCCTCTCTTCCAAACGAGAAGCTTTTACGAATTAGGGAGTTTCTGGAAACTTTTTCTTCGTTACCTTCCGTATCTAAGCGCGACATGCTTTCTCTGCTCGGTCACTTAAATTTCGCTATGAGTATTATTCCTCAAGGCAGGACATTTATTTCTCGGCTGTTAACTCTCGCGCACTCCGTGCCAAAATTAAGCGACCCAATTCAGGTAGACGAAGGGTGTTTGTCTGATCTCAGCTTTTGGTCTCGCTTAATAAATCATTGGAACGGTATTTCCTTTTTCTATAATGATGTTCCTGAATCATCCATAGATTTGCAATTGTTCACTGACGCTGCCCCCTCTATCGGTTTCGGGGGTTTTTAAAGGGCAATGGTTTGCCGAGGAATGGCCAAAAGCATTTCCCAAGCCTGAATCAGGTTCCGTCTCTTCCGCTCTTCATGAAATCTACCCTTTGGCGGTAGCCAGTGTTCTCTGGGGCTCCGAGTGGTCTCGCAAACGTATTATGATGTTTTGCGATAACGAAGCCACGGTCGCTATCATCAACAAAGGTAGATCTTCCTCTCTGTTGATCATGCCAGTTCTAAGACGTTTAATTTGGCAATCCGTCGTTCATAATTTTATTATTTTGGCCGCGCACATTCCTGGTCACCGTAATATCATTGCTGACTCTCTTTCTCGCTTTCGTTTCCAGGCTTTCAGACGGCTCTGCCCTTCAGCCAATCAGGATCCAACACCATGCCCTCCACTAGCAAGGATCATATTAAATTAGACCAATTGCTCAAATCGGCTAGTCACTAAATCTCCAAAGGCGTGGCTCCTTCCACACTTAAAGCTTATACTTCAGCATGGTCTTCATTTCTTATGTTTTGTTTTTCCCTTCAGATTTCTTTATTTCCCATTCTAATATCGACCGTCTGTGCTTTTCTAGTTCACAATTTTGAAAATCGCAAACTTAAAATTTCTTCCATCCGTAGGTCGCTCGCAGGCATTCAATTTTATGCAAGATATTTTAATCCTAATTACCCAAGTCTTTTCTCCGTGCCATCCATTCGCTTATTACTCAAAGGGATGGCTAACTCGTCCAGCAAACCTCCAGATCACCGCCTTCCTATTACTTTGTCTATTTTACAAAGATTAATTCTTTCCATCCGCAATGGTCTCTTTTCCCCTTATATTAACATTTTGCTGGAAGCAGTGTTTCTATCAGCCTTCTACGGTTTCATGCGCCCAGGGGAATTTACTTCAGATTCTAAACATTTCAATCCTGCCCTTGGTCTGTCTTTTTCTGATTTAGGTTTTTCACCCAATTTCTTTACTCTTTTCTGAAGCATTCTAAGAATGATTCTCAAGGATCTGGTGTCACTCTAACCTTTTCTAAACTTAATAACAGCTTCTGTCCTTTCAATTCCATGATCAAATATCTCAAAGTCCGGCCTAAAACTCTCGATCATTTTCCCCTTTTCCTCTTACCTGATGGAGCACCCCTCACTAAAGCTTGGTTCAGGACTCATTTAGCTACCACCATAGAAAGCTGCAGCCTTTCCCCCTCGCTATATACTGGTCACTCTTTTAGGATCGGGGCTGCCACCACAGCAGCCCAACGAGGAGTTTCATCTTCAGCCATCAAGCTCCTGGGCAGATGGTCCTCCTCTGCATTCGAATCCTATATTAGACCAGATTCTAAAACCATCCTCGAAGCTCAACAAGCTCTCTCAAGTCAAGTTTAAGGTAAAATCATGCAAATACTGGTGGTGGTGTTTTCGTATTTCATTTAATCATTTCCAGCTTCTATAGCTGTTCAATTTTTGGGGGCTCGTGCGGCCTCATCTCTGTGTGGCCTATCGTGGCCGTGTGACCCATTGCGGCTTTGTCTCTGTGTGGCCGATCGCGGCCTCGTCTCTGTGTGGCCTATTGTGGCTGTGTGGCCCATTGCGGCCTTGTCTCTGCGTGGCCGATCGTGGCCTTGTCTCCGTGTGGCCTATCGTGGCTGCGTGGCCGATCACGGCCTTGTCTCTGTGTGGCCTATCGTGGCTGTGTGGCCGATCGCGGCCTCGTCTCTGTGTGGCCTATCGTGGCTGTGCGGCCGATCGCGGCCTTGTCTCTATGTGCCTATCGTGGCGTGTGGCCGATCGCGGCCTTGTCTCTGTGTGGCCTATCGTGGCTGTGTGGCCGATCGCGGCCTTGTCTCTGTGTGGCCTATCGTGGCTGTGTGGCCGATCGCGGCCTTGTCTCTGTGTGGCCCATCGTGGCCGTGTGGCCGATCGCGGCCTTGTCTCTGTGTAGCCTATCGTGGCTGCGTGGCCGACTGCGGCCTCCTCTCCGTGTTGCTTGTTTTCCTTGTCGCTCTCTTCCTTTTACGTTTTAATATGTTTTTCTCTGTTTCAGGAACTGCAAGATTCTTCTCGGGTGGGTATTCATTCCCCCTCACAGTTTTGAGGGGAAGTGGGCTCCGTCCCGGCAGTCACGTCTCACCACCATTTTTGGGGGTTGGCTACGCCCCTGCCTTCAGCTTCAGGCAGGATACGCAACGTCTGCAACCCTCAGTATCGTGAGCTACGGACGGGGCCTACGCCAAAGATCATAAACTTTCTATATATTCTGCTTACCGTTTGGTAATAAATATCAGTGTTACGTCATTTTGCCTCCTGAGTCTTTCTGGTAGAAATGAAGCTCTAGCGCAAGTTCTGCTGGGAAGACTCAAATGTTACGTCACTTATCAATTCAGATCTAACCAATCATTATCTAACACTTGGAGTATAAAAGATCAGCACTTACGCTTGTCTGAGTTCGCAGATGCTGACGGAAACTTTCACCTCCATCCTCCCCACCACCACCAGGATGGTCCCTGTCCATACTCCTCGGGGGTTGGCTACGCCCCTGCCTTCAGCTTCAGGCAGGATACGCAACGTCTGCAACCCTCAGTATCGTGAGCTACGGACGGGGCCTACGCCAAAGATCATAAACTTTCTATATATTCTGCTTACCGTTTGGTAATAAATATCAGTGTTACGTCATTTTGCCTCCTGAGTCTTTCTGGTAGAAGTATGGTGTCAAGGAAATTCACTAACAAAAAATAATATCCTCATATGCAGACAGAGGGACCCAGAGGGTTAAAGTGCTACTTTATGAAATAACACCTTTGTTTTCATTCCTGAGGTCTTTGGTTAGTTAGATGTTGGTAAGAGAAACCATTAAACTCACCAGGACACTCTTCAAGTAGTTTGCATTTTGACAGAGTCTTCAGATGATCTAGGTACCATTCTCTAGTTTCAGGTGGTTCTGCAGGTACTTTACTCCAGTCATCTACAGTCAGATTCTCTCTCACCCAGCCTTGATCTTTATTACTATAGTGAGAGATCTGTACGTTATCAGACTTAGCCTCGGCACTGAATGCTGGGAAATTGTCATGTTTGGTCAGGGCTGTAAACACGCAGTAGAGGTAATGTCTTTCTGTGGAAGACAGAAAACACATACCACATTGAAATGAAGCCACAAAACCTTTTCTCTGTAAACAACAATGTAGTTGTAAGTTAAACTGCAACGTAAAGTCTACACTAGATGTTTAGTAACTACAAGGTTAATAAATGACTTTGTAATTTATTCTGCTGCACAATTTACAGCATAGTCACTGTAGAGTAGTACAACACAAGCAAATTTACAAAGCAAACTCACACCGCAGAATCAAGCCTCAACACAACGGAAACAAGCAACAACAAAACGGAAAAGAACCCAGTCAATTTTGTCTACAAATGACATTTAGAAACTGCGCATATGAAATAAATAAAGATCAAAGAATAAAGACTGATATTAAAAACATACGAAAATCTGCTACTTTATACCAAACATTACTTTGTTCTAACCTACCGAGGCTTAGCCTAAATCTGGTTTGTAAAAAAATAAATATAGAAGTAGGCTACGTTTGAACTAAATTTAATGTTGAAACTATGTAGTTACATTTATTCGTATACATTACTACTGTTCCATCGACAAGAATACTCTGTGCTTACCTTTCTCATTGCTTTGAAGAGAAGAGAAAGGAAAAGACAATAAAAAAATAAGCCAAACCATTCTTGTCTATACAGAAAGCGATATAAATGCGCATCAGTAGACCGTCTCTTCTGGCTTCTGGGTGTTACTGAGGCTGCGCCCTCATATGGCTGCTTGATGAAATTACACTTTCATTTTCCAGCCGTATTTTTTTTATTTTATTTTTTTTGTCTGTAACATAATCTTTTTTAAAACGTTCTAAAAACACCTTTAACACTCACTAGTTTGAGAACACATATTTCATAATGACATAATGACTGAAGATGGTCTTACAGGTGTAGAACGACATGAGGGAGAGTAATTAATGACAACATTTTTGAGTGAACTAACCCTTTTAGGTCATTATTACATTGGCACAAATGTGGGTTCCCCCATTATGGATAAGTGGACAATTTCCATTTGTACTGAACATGAATGTGCAGCTTGACACTGAGAACGTTATTATTATTATTAGTGCAATTTCAACATACAAAAGAGATGGGGATAGACTATCAGCCAAAAGGTTTTGGACGGTAAGATTTTTTAATGTTTTTAAAAGAAGTCTCTTCAGCTCAAGGCTTCATTTATTTGATCCAAAATACAGCAGCAAAAACAGTAATATTGAGAACTATTTTTACAATTTGAAATAACTGTTTTCTATGTAACTGTAATTTATTCCTGTGATCAAAGAATTTTCAGCATCATCATATTTAAAATATAAACCATAAATTCAGTCACACATAAAGTTGTAGCAAAGAGAACATGATTATGCTGGAATACTTTCATGTGTCTTGCCAAAAACAACTGCATGTAAACTGCCTCAACCAAACATTTATTAAATAAATAAAAAGAAAAAATAATCTATTTTTATTTTCATTCTGCAGATGGAACATGTATTGACCGTGAAACAGGATCTCCATGGCGAACTGGAGCAGAAGCAGCTGTAGTTTTAGTTGCAGTTCTCGCTGAGATGGTGATTGGTTACTTCATCTACAGAAGGAGATGGTCAAATGGTGAGTTATGAATATGCATCACTGTTGCTTTCAATGTCTCATTGTTATATTGTTGTAATATCATTGTTTAAAAGACATTTTAAAATGTATAGACAAGAGATGGGCAGTTTAGATCATATATACAGTAGAAATCCTGATGATGACAATTGAAACGTGTGATTTCTAGACCTGGAAAAATGAAGATTACAATAAATTAAAATTACAGTTCAGTTAAATAGTTTATTTGATTATTTAATATATTGCCACTTTTAGTTTCTATACATTTAAAAAGTGCTTCAAACATGTTTTATCAATGTTTTTGATAAGTGTTCAGAAATATCGAGAACTAGTTTATGTTCTCTGGTTAGAAATCAAATGTTTTTCATTTTCTTTCATTCTGAAGAGAAATCCTAAGCTATGATTTGATCATTTTTCCCTTCAGCTGTTTCTAATGTCTGTTTATGGGTCGCCTCTACTTTAAGGATAATTAATCATGCCAGTCCCTGTTTATTATGTTTCTTATGATCAGCTGAAATGTGATGCTTCAAACTTTTCACATTTGACAGCTTCTTGAAGCATTTATATTACATATTTGTACTGTGTGTATATTATATTGCTCTCTGTTGTTGTTTCAGGTAAAGGGAATCGGTGAATTAGGATACTACAGTAACATTAATGATCTCATCCATGAACATGATTTCTGCTCGAGTCCCATCCCGATTGTTTTCCACCGGCTGTGACCATGTCATGATATATTGAGTAGACAATTTGGATAACTCAGTCTTTTCGTTTTATTCAACATACACAGCGGCAGCAGACCAAACTCACTGTCATTTCTGTGACTGTCTCTATAACTCCACCCCTGTTGCCCAGCAACCCTGAACCCCACAGTTACAGCCAATCATATTCACCTGTGTTAACTTATCACCACTTTTATGATGGATGAATGTGCTTTTTAGGGCTTTAAAATCTCACCATTCACTACAATTATAAAGCTTGGAAGAACAAGGACATTTTTAACATAACTCATGTGTTCGTCTGAAAGAAGATAGTCATATACACCTAGGATGGCTTGAGGGTGAATAATTTATAGGATCATTTCCATTTTTGGGTGAACTATCCTTTTAATTTTTTTCCAGAATGGAGAGCTTAAGAACAGAGTTCATTCTGTGTTAGAATGAACCACAATGAAAAACATTTACCTGAGTAGTGTGAAAGAAAAGTCAACTCAGGGACACATGATGCAAATATACAGAAACACAGAACATCTGCTGCTCAGGATAACATTGTCCAGCAATTTTATTCTGTACCATCCCAGAGAAATAAGACAAATGGAATAGCATTTATAATCAGCACCTATAAACCACAATCTGTTCATATGTAAATCCACCAGCACTGAGCTTTTGATGAAAACACACTGGAGTATATGTCTGGATCATGTGACTGTGATGTGGAGATATCTGTGTGTGGAGATGATGATTTATTCTTCTCTATAAATCATCACTCAAGCTCATTATCCCTCACGCCACTGGCCTCGCTCTGTTACAGCAAAATACAGCAGATAAAATAAAATGTAGTTACATACCAATATAATGTTCCTGTAATAATGCTCAAGCTTTTTTTTTATATAAAGAAAATCCAAATAACATATATTTATCACATGAAAACACATCACTAAACACTAGACTGGTGTCTGTATCTGCAGTTTGGACTGAATTTGTATTGATTTGATACCTGTGAAATAAGGATCATGCTCAGCTCTGATGTTCAATATCTTCTTATCTTACCTAGAGAGAATACAGTAATAATTATACAAAAACTTCAACTTGAGTACAAACAGATATCATGTCACAATTCTCTTGACTTGCATTTTATGTCCATCAAATAAAATCAAAATAAATTTCATATAATCATCATCAAACTCTTTACTAGTTTATATGTTTTACTGTCATACAATATATACTCTCAAAACATCATCATTTTGAAATGTCTTTAAAAGGATATTTAAAACCAAGACATTTAAAGCAACAGTGTTCAATATTTAGAACTCACCTTTTGAACTTTTCATTATGCAGATCCACCAAAAACACACAACGAGAGCGAGAGCTAGAGACAGAGCTAGAGCTACGACTAGAATTAAAGCTAGTACTAATAATATCAAAGTGTGATTCTCAGATTCTGTTTCACAGTCAGCACAATTTCCATCTGCAAAAAAATAAAACAAATGAATAAATAAAATAAAAACACAAACATTGTAAATGTTTTAACTGTTGAACTGAGTTGAGGCACTTTAACTGCAATAGTTTGTGACAGAAACATCAGTGTTATCATGTTCTCTTTCTACATATTGACAGACTTGTATTCATTTTCATATGTTAATAAAGCAGAAGCAGTGTTACTGTATAAATCTTCACATATTCACTCAAGTCTGAATTTATGGTGATATTTACCCCATTTTACTGAAGCTGGTTCAGTCAGACTGCTGTGAATGAGCAGACAATCATAAGATCCTTTGAGGTTTCTGTCGATCTTCACACTGATTCTCATCTGAAAGGTTTCATCATCATTTGCTCTGATTCCAGAAGATGTTTGATCCTCAAGTTTAGTTTTGTTCAATCTAATGTTCATCTGAACATCTCTGGGGTAGAAACCAGTGGCCAGACACGTCAGAACCAGCTTACTGTCATCATCAGGAGATTTCCTCACAGAGACATGAACATCTGGAGAACCTGGAGAAGATAATAATAATGTAATTATGGCATTTACAAAAAAAAAAAAAAAAAAAATCTTCATATTCATTAAAAAAGACACCTTTTGTGAGCAAATAATCACAAAAGAAGTATAGAGAAAACCCTTGCATACATGAACAGCTTTATAAATATTTTATATTTGAAGCTTCAAATATATATATTTTCATAAATGCAGTTGTTTCACAGAAGAGTTTCATAATGTGAAGGGCTGCTGATGTGTCACTAAACACAGAAAGTCAAGTTAAAACATTTAAATAAAGATATTTCAACATTTCTGAATGTGTCCTCAACTGTTTTACATTTTAAAATGATCTGCTGAACTTAAGTCACACACACAAAGACAAGGAGATAATTAAATGATCTGATCAGAACTTACTCATTTTTGTGTTCATAAATGTTGAGATCCAGTCAGTGCAGTTCTTGAGGAAATCCTTGATGAACTGGTTTCGTCCCGTTTGATGATCCCATTTCTCTTTAGTTTCTTTGGCTTTGGGGTTTTTATCAATCCACTTCATAGCGTCAGAATTAAAGGATATAAAATCCTCTCCATCAAATCCATATTCATCAAAGACAGTCAGATTCACTGTTCCATCAGGAAGTTTCTCCAGTTCACAGCCAATTATTCTCTGAAGAACATGAAGCTCTACAATCACAGAACAACACTCATGACAAACTTACAGTGAATATAATGTCTGATAATGAATGAGAGTAAATCATGAATCTCACCAGAACACTGTGAGTTTGTGCAGTTTGTCAGAGTCCTGATCTGATGAATGAACCAGTCTCTAGAATCAGGAGGATCTGGAGGAGGTTCAGTCCAGTCATCTTCAGTCAGAATCCAGACTCTTTCTTCATCACTGAAGTGTTTGATCCGTCTGTCATCACACACACCCACAGCACTGAACTCTGGGAATGTGTCTGCTTTGGAAAGAGCTGTAAACTTGTAGTGCAGGAAGTGTTTCTCTGAGGAACATTAAAAAAAAACTATGAACACAACAGAAGCGCACGCTTCCTGACACCAAGGCCTATGCAAAACTATCGTCGACAAATGGTCATTAAAACTTCCTTAAACTCCTGAAAACAAAATGTACTATAAAATATACTATAGAAATGTATTTTATTTTACATTCAGCTTTATAATATTATAAAATTGTTTATAGTATGTTACAGTAACTGCCGTTTAAATGTCACATTTTTTTTCCTGCACTCTAACTTTCAGTTTAACCGGTGACTAGTGTTCTTACCTTCCTGTGCATCGCTAAGAAAAGGGTAAAACCATAAAAATATAAGCAAAAATACTCCTTTGTCTATACAGAACATGTTTTAAGATAGCGTATCAGCTATTTCTGTCCATTATATTTCAGTCGACCGCCCAGAACAGGTCTAACGGTACATTAAAGTGAAAGTTCCGGGTGTTTTGAGCGCATTACTGCCCCTCACTGGCCGCTTTATGAATCACACTTTCGTTTTAATTCCTGAGGTCATATTTTGATAAGTCCAGTCGTAAAAATAATTTAATTTCGTTGTTAACAGTATTATCTTTTTAAAACTTTCTCGAAACATTTTTACACTATAGTTTGAGAGCATAAACTGTGAACAAAACATTCCATCACGGTCCAAAACAAACAGGATAATCAGTAAATGAATAAATCAATCTCACTCCATCATATGACTTCTGTGCCATAAAGTCTTCTGACGTCATTTGACAAATTAATGATCAAAACAGACTGAAATTTTAAAAAGACCAGGTATTCATAACTGGACATGCCTCTTCACGAGTCTCATCCATTCAGAATCGAAGCTGGTCTTAAATGTTGACAGGACTATAAAGCCATATTGTATTGTCTGCCTTTTTATTCAATGAAAATGACTCGTTATGTTCTCATTCAAGTTAATCTTTGTGTGTCCCATGTTAGAACTGATCTAGGTAAAACTTGCTGCTACTTCAGATTAGAATCTTCAGACTGAATTGAAGCTAAAACAAATTGGGCTCTTAAAGTCATTTTAAAGTTTTGTAACCTTAAGAGTGAATTAATGGTGTAAATGTATATGTTTCATGTTGGATTTAGTATTGTATGTTGTAAGGTTGATGTATAACTGTATATGCAAACTCGGCTGCCTATCTTGGTGAGAACACTCCTGCAAAAGAGATTTTAATCTCAGTGAGTCTTTTTCTCCTTGTTAAATAAAGGTCAATTAAAGTCCTCAAAATTGATTTAAAAAATCCTACATATTAT
This sequence comes from Chanodichthys erythropterus, assembly GCF_024489055.1. Lineage (NCBI taxonomy): Eukaryota > Metazoa > Chordata > Actinopteri > Cypriniformes > Xenocyprididae > Chanodichthys > Chanodichthys erythropterus. Next base: position 13,112,705 of record NC_090235.1, read on the forward strand.
ACAGTCACTTTATTTTTAAACTTATTAGATAGATGTTTAGTTAATTGCATTTTATAGTTTTTATTTTCAGTAAAACATTTGCAGTGGGTTTGTAAAAGGTGTTTTAATGCATGTTTTTGTTTCATTTACACGGTCCTGACCAGCAGGGGTCACTAGTGACCATTTCAGATGCAGTGTTTCACATGAAATCTGAAAGTGTCTCTGCCTGGTTGTCTCTGAACTTTCAAGTATCTTCTGTTGCTTCTGAAGGGCAGTACAAAAATGAAAAAATATGATATTTAAATAAAATAAGAAAAAATTGGACCTCTTCATCCTGTTCAAAAGTCTTCAACCCTCGGCTCTTAATGCACCGTGTTTCCTTCTGGAGCATCAGTGAATGTTTGAACCTTTTTTAATAGTTGAGTTTGAGTTCCTCAGTCGTCCTCAGTGTGAAAAGACGGATCTCAAAATCATTCAGTCACTGCTGGAAAGGGTTCAAATATGCAAAAAATCCTTGAAAATGGAAGAATCTGCAGGAGCTGGAGGATTTTTCTGAAGAACAGAGCTCAGTTTAACTGCTCAGGACAAACAAGAGACTCATGAACAACCATCACAAAACCCACACACACAAAAAAAAAGTCATGAGACCGTGTTGGTAAAGCAGCTGGTGCCACATTAGAATTTCAGATACTCTGTTGATCAAATGCCTGTGAAATTTGTTCAGTTAATGTCTCAGTTGTTGAATCTCTTTGTTTGTACAAATATTTACATGTTAAGAAATTTGCTGGTAAAACAGTTGAAAGTGAAAAATTCAACAACAAAAAATGATGTTGCTTTGCAACAAAAATATGTGACAAATAACATCAAGTGTGCATTTACTTGTTGGACTATAATGATAATTTGTCATGATATCCAGTAAAAACTTGGGTAAAGTTGGTTTTATATTCACACATTCGGACTTCTGATAAATTCAGACTTTCCAATAAATGTGCAATGAATTAATGTTTGCGAATTTTAAGCAGCGACATGATATTGACAACCAACGATTGTCAACTTACAACATTTTTCACAGTCGATCAAAATAGGCAAGTATTGTTTTAATGGCATATTTACTTGTGAATGTCCACTGAATGTCCAATGTAGTGTGATTAACAAGGCTATTGAATATGGATGTCCGAATGTGCGAATATAAAACCAACTTTACCCAAGTCCAGTAAAATATGAGAAAACAGGAAATATTTGTAGTTTGGTGTTAATAAAGGGTAGCCTATGTAAGTCTTACTGTGGTGATAAACACTGAAAATATCAAAATAATCAATAAATTAAGTATGACAGAATATTCACACCAGGCTATAGCTTTTTATTACGTCACAGATACATTTGTAGAGGTTTGTTTCAAGTTGTCAACACTATGCAGTAGCCTGTAGTCACAGAATTACAACAAAGTAAACAAACTAATCAAACTATTCAAATACTTTTTAAAGCCTCACAAATAACAAAGCTAAATGTTATTCGCTCATGTTTGCTCTGATGTATCATTACGTTAACTGTTTATCTGAATGCCTGTAAAAAAGAAAAAGTTAGTTCAACTCAAATTTTCAAGGCAACCGACTGCACAGAATTTTTGAGTTGAAGATATCAACTTAATTTTTTAAGTTTTGAAGAACTACAATTATTAAGTTGCGTCAGCTAAGTTTTCAAGTTCTGACAACTAAGTTTTTTAAATTCAAGTTACTGGAACTTTCAAGTCTGTAAAAGCTTACTATTTTGAGTTCAGATTACCATCCCAGGCAAAATTATGCTTACTATAAAAAAAAATAATAATCTTTACCTGAAAACAAACTCAGATTGTTTACAGTACATTTTTATCTAACTGTTATCTGTTGAAGGAAGTGCTGTATAAAGAAACAAAAAGCTTTGTTTTTACCTCACTGTGCAAAGAAAAACCTCTCAAACCTTTTTTTTTATTAATATTTTTATTAATTCCTAACAAAAAAAAACTGTAAAACTTTTTCTTACAGCAGTTGCTTAAAGTTAATTGATCTCCTTTGACACATGCTGTATTCATATATGAGCTTTAAAGTTCTTCCTAAACATCATGTTGCACCATGTCCAATATGAACACACACTCACACATTTATTACAGACTGAACTTTTAATGCATATTGAACAACACATTGTCCAAAGAGGCACATTTATGCATTTGTCTCTGTATCAAGAAAACTTAAGATCATGATTAGCTCCTACAGGAACCCAAATTATCAATTGCAATGAATACTATTTAAAAACACACAGAGAAAGACACATTAACTCAAAGACAAACTGTACAAAAAATCTGACAAATACAAAAGCAGAAAGAAAACAGAAAGCAGAAAACAACCAGTACATTTTCCATTAAATTCATGGACATTTCCTTAAACTCTAAAATACCACAATTCAATGTGAAATTCAAAGTATAAAACACTCATTCTTTCATTCACACAGCAGTTCATATAATGCTAATATTTACATTTTCATTTTTTTAATTTAATATTAATTTTTAACAGGAAGCAAGTATATACTTACACTGTATTTATAGGATGTTTGGATAATTTTACTGAATCAAAATGAACAAATCTTTTTTTCAAGTCATTTCGTGAAGCTATGCATTCTGTACCGGAAACAGAATTGATTAGTTTACCTCGAGTTTTCAGGTTTGAGTTGTTCGTTCTTTTGTCACGTGACCGGTTCCTAGCTCAGAATCTTACAATAAACAACTTTACATGTTGTTATTAGGCGTCTTTGCTGTTTGTAACTGTTTGTAAGGAAGTTTGGGAATTATTAACTCATTTCTGTATCCATATGGCTGTCATGTCATGTGACAAAAGAACGAAAGACTCAGACCTGAAGACTTGGGAAGTGAACTAATCGTTTCTCTTTCCGGTACAGACTGCATCATAGACTATGGGGCTGTCACAGGATGAACGAACGACTCGAACCCGGAGACTCGAGAGGTGAACTAATCAATTCTGTTTTCTGTACAGATCCTATAGATGTTGCGCATGTGCGGTCAACCCCAAATGAAGGAATATCCCTCAATGAGACAACCGGATGTTCCCGAGTCATATTAAAGATTTGTTCAAACTGAACGAATCGTTCATAAATGACACATCAATGCGCACTGCGAGTGAAAGATTGCCAGCTTTGCATTTTGCTCTGAAATCGGCAGATTTATGCATTCAGTTTAATCCTATACAGTATTACAGTTACTCGATCTACAACGACTTATTCTTTATTTTGGTCATGCATTTTCACCCCTATATAGAGCTAGAGAATGCAGGTATGACATCACTTTATAATCGGCAGCATCACACTGCCTCCATAGGCTTTTGGATTATCGCAAAAAAACAGTTAATGATACTTTTACACGTTTTGTCCATCAAGATACTTTTCAGAGATGAACAACACTTTTATGAATTTTGAAGCCTAAATTCAGTCGCCAGAAGCAAAAAGCCAAAGGTATAGAATTTTAATATAAACAAAGTCCACTTTCAAGATCGATCATTTTTTTTAAGAAATCTAAACAATAAATATCGTTTTGTGGCTCTTTAAAGGGTCATGAAACCCCATTTTTTGAGAAGTGAACAGATATGTATATGTTGGATGTCACTGAAAACACTAGTTTTTTTTAAATGCAATTTTCTCAAGCAACTGGTAAATATTCAAAACTCTTAATACTAATATCATAACAGATCATCAAATGTGCATTTGTTTTCAAACATTTCATCATATTTTTCACTTGTGTTTGTACAATACACAAAATCCCAGTCATTTTCACAACACAAGTGTTTCATCTTTATAAATGTTTAATTCAACTGCCTTTCATAATGCTATTACTATCAAACTTTTCATTTGCATCTCTTTTCATTTAGTTTAATACATTTAACACTATTTAATACTATTTAATCCAAATGCTCTTAATGGTTAATCAATGGTTAATCATTTGGTACACCTATAGATGTCTATAGATACAGATTCTATAGATATAGTTTCTACTTTGTTTGCTATTTCCAATATGGATAACCAAAAGTAAGGAATCCTTTTTAAATATATAACCACTATGTTCAAAGTGTGTGTGTGTGTATGTGTGTGTGTGTGACAGAGAGATTTGCAATTTGTGAACACAGAGCAGGATAGAGTACAAAAAAAAACAGCTGACAGGTCAGATGAGAAGGTTGGTAATCTTGGCTTTGTGCAATATATCCATGCAGCACCAAAGTAGAGTTAATATTTATGCAATTATTTCACAACCTTTATTATATACAGCTAAATATATACACCTATTATATACACAAAAAATAATGAGGTCCGGACCTCAATGGTGGGCACGGCCCTGACTAGCACCTCAGTTCAAGTAGCATGTGAATCGATCATCTTTTCCTACTATAGCACCAAATAAAAATGAATGAACATCAAAAGGAATGTTGTTTTATCCAGGGAAAGACGTGCCAGTTTTTAATTGCAAGTCAACCAACATTAATCTACTCTCTCCCGTCTGCTGTGTCCATAGACTGTAAAATAATATGGATGTAGTGTCTGTGACGTCACCCGTAGATATCAGAAATACTGATATACTGTCCATTGTTTGCATCACATTTCTTCTGAATGATCTGCTCTCAATCATCATTCTTCAAGAAATTATGCAGCGTTTATGTTGTAAAACTGTATACGATTGTTGGTCTCAAACAAATGAGCCCGTGTTCAAAGTCCAAAATAGTGCAGCAGTTTTAGTTATAATATCCAAGCAGTGCTGTCGGAGTTTGTGTTGTCTTGAGAGATATTCTCCAGCCACTGTCATTCTGACGAACAAAACTTTTAGCCGCTGTCAAGACGATCCAACAACGTGTTCTGTTTATGTTCCACAAGTGTGCACATCTGTCTCAACCATTAACCACACAACAAGCCATATTATTAGATAATTGTATTAAATAATCCTGAAAAAAGCACAAACATGGCAGAAATGCCAAGTTCAGGGGCTGGAATCAGTTGAGCTGACAAGAAGAATGCCGCAGCGATCCAAAAGCACTGAGAGTGACAGTAAACGTGACATCTTTCTCTCTTCTGACTGCTGTAATTAATCTCTAGATATTATTTTTTTCTAATTTGGAAAGTCATGGAAATGCTATCATGGATCATTATTTTTGCTGGTGGATCAAACAGGCATGCAAAAGTGCAGTCTCTCATTCACCACTACAGAATTATTATTTTAATTTTTTAGCACACGATATCCCTGTAAGTGTAAAAGCGTGTCCATTTCAGAGTGAATTTTAACAGTAGTCAGTGTGTCCAGAAGCATTTAAATCCTCTGATGTTTCATTTCCTGATTCATCATGTTCATCTGCCTGAAACAACAACAGAGAATAATATTGTTACAATGTTTCAATAATCTGTCAAATGTCTGTTTTCATATTTCAACTGAACATACAGAAACATGATAAACGGGTCTGTCATGATCCTCTAGTCCAGATCATTTAGTGTCATGGTCTTAATTTTCATATTCACACTAATGATACACATATCTATGCTGCTGTCCAATTCAGTTCCACCCCATCCATCACTTCTTGCATTAAAGATCTTAAAACTGAATGCTGTAAAAACTGAAATCATGTTAGTCTGACCTTAAACCCCTTGTCTCTTCTCGACATCTTCATTCATATTGATGGAGTTTTGGTTAGACCTTCATCCAGTGTGTGCAATCTGGGAGTATCTGATCCTAAATTATGTTTTGAGCCGCATTTCAGTCAGTTTATTAAATCCTGTTCTTTCCATCTTCACAATATTGTCCGTTTGCCACGTAAGCTCAATCATAAAGATGCTGAAACTGTTCTCCATGTCTTCATACCCTCCCATCTGGACTACTGTAACTTGTTCTGTGTCTTCCAACTAAAGCTCTTAATCCTTAAACTATACAACATTCAACTGTCCATGTTCTTACATTTAACAAAAATCAGCTTAAATCATCAGTCCCATCCTTTAGAAATCCATATTGATTATTGGACTCGGTTAAAAATACTTGTCTTAGTTTTTAAGGTCTGAGATCTAGCAGAATTAAAACATTTATATCTTTCTGCCTTGACTCTTAGATCTATTTCTCACAACTCGCTAAATACCCAATTTCAAATTGTCTTCTGTCTGGTAAGTTCTGGAAAAAGCTGCCCCAAAACCCCTTGTAACCTCACTCCAGAACTTTAAGACAGACGTGAAAAGGTATTTATTCAAGCTATGTTTTGTTAAATGATATTTCCCTTTTTCTTTTCTTTTCTTTTCTTTTCTTTTTTGTTATTGCTTTACTGTCTGATGGCCTCTCCATTTGTTGTTCATTGCTTGTGTATCTCTATTATTTGTGTTATATGCCAATATTATGTAAAGTGTCATTAGGTCATTGAAAGGCCCTATATAAACAAAACAATATTATTAATATTAGTGGTATTAGTCGTATTAAATTAGAGCTGACTAATAAACAGACATTGTAAATAGTTTAATGTAAAAAATAAAAATAAAACAAAATACTGTTTCTCTTCAAAATGAATGAAAATGAAACACATTTAAATTCTAATCACAGTCCATAAACCAGCAGTTCTTGACCTTTCTGAACACTTTTCAAAGGCAAATATTTGAAGCACTTTTTTATTTACAGAAACTAAGACTGGAAAATCAAAATGATCAAATAAAATAATATAAATAATCAGTTAATCCTGGTTCAATAACTAAATGTTTTTTAATGTTTACACTTTTTATTACCAATTTCTAGTCATTCATGATTATGAGGATTCTTTCAATTTGCAATTTCTACCCTATTAACTATTTTAGACCTTGACATAAGAAACAAAACAAAAAATAGATTCATTATAAAAAACATTTTCCAAGAAGAAAATTGTAAAATTTTAATTTCCATGATTTTTCCAGGTCAAGAAATCACACCTTTGCTTTTTGATGCTTTGGGCTGAATTATGATTATCTGCACAAAAACAGACAATAAATGTGATGAAGATACCTGTGTGTGGAGAAGATGATTGTGTGTTTCTGTCTTCATAATATTCTCCTCTGTTATTTCTCTCTGAGCCATGAAAAGATAAAACAGATTGTATAAAAACTTTAGCTTGAGTCCATACAGATATCCTGCTTTTTTAAATATAGAACTGCATGTTGGAATATTAAATCTCATAATTTTTTTTTATGTTTAGATGCAGAGTATAAAAATCAAATCTTATCATCAAAAAGTTCACATATGTCTACTGACACTTGGTGTATATTGTTAAAACTGTTGTTCATGCATTTAAAAAAAATAAATAAAACAAGGATATTTACAACATTGCAAATTTATAACTCACTTTTCCTTTCGTAGATGCAGCAATCAGTCACAGTTACACACATAATCACAAACATGATAATAATCACAGCAAAAACTAGAGCTGTTGCTATTCCTACTATAACAATCCATGTCTGATCCGTTTCACACTCAGAACATTTTCCATCTGCAGAATGAAAAAATAAAACAAAATCATTATAAATGTTTTTTAATCAACATTATGAACTGTTGTAATGAGTTGAGGCACTTTACATGTATTTGTTTGTGGTGAGAAACTTTAATTCATTCCAGCATTATCATGTTCTCCTGATATAAATACTGTATGTGACTGAATTTATGAATTTTACCCCATTTTACTGAAACTGGTTTTCTCAGACTGCTGTGAATGACCAGACAGTAATAAGATCCTTTGTGGTTTCTGTTGATCTTCACACTGATTCTCATCTGAAAGGTTTCATCATCATTTGGTCTGATTCCTGAAGATGTTTGATCCTCAAGATTAATTCTGTACAATCTAATGTTCATCTGAACATCTCTGGGGTAGAAACCAGTGGCCAGACACGTCAGAACCAGATTACTGTCATCATCAGGAGCTTTCCTCACAGAGACACGAACATCTGGAGAACCTGGAGAAGAAAGAAGCATAAAATTAACATAAAATATGACATTAACATTAAAATTAACATAAAGACAGGAGATAATTACACTGATCTTATCATAACTTACTCTTATTAATGTCATTAAATGTTGAGATCCAGTCAATGCAGTTCTTGAGGAAATACTTGATGAACTGGTTTCGTCCTGTTTGATGATCCCATTTCACTTTGGTTTCTTTGGCTTTGGGGTTTTTATCAATCCACTTCATAGTGTCAGAATTAAAGGATATAAAATCCTCTCCATCAAATCCATATTCATCAAAGACAGTCAGATTCACTGTTCCATCAGGAAGTTTCTCCAGTTCACAGCCAATTATTCTCTGAAGAACATGAAGCTCTACAATCACAGAACAACACTCATGACAAACTGGTAATTATGGTAATTTGAAATAAGTTATTGGTAAATCTTCATGCTTAAATAATGCTAAAATAAATCCTTCATATACATGCTGAGAATAAATTAAATTAAACTAACTTAAAATCTGCCGATTAGCTTATTTCATATTCTAGCTTGTCATCATTTTAACATGTTTTCAATTGTCAAACTTCTGACTTTGACAAATGACTTTGATCAGAAATTTTAATATGAATATATAAGGTCCAAGATCTCAGGCATATGGATACTGATCACCATTATGATGACTTCAAAACAATTACAGTGTGAATAATTCATTTCTTACAGTGTTGTGGTTAAAGACAACTTTATCATGTGAATTCACCATAAAACATAGTAAACAGTACATTTCTGACTACAGTAATTTAAAAATAATACTCATAACTTGGAGATTCAGTGTGAAAATATGAATTACATTATAAAAATATATTATTATATTATTAAACTCTCTAGATAAATATATGCAATTTAATATAACATGATAATTAATAAAAGAAAAGAGAAGTCTAGTGTACCTCTTTTGATTACTGTGGATAAAATTAAGGTACAATCCCCTCATATCAAATTTTATTATATTATTAAAGATGCAGTAGGTGATCTGGGAAATGCCATTATTAGCCTGCTAGCATTGAAAGCATTCAATCCCACTTTTTAAAACTGTGGGAGACCACATACATATAGACAGTTTTGGCCAATTTTTAGCATTATAATCCTCTGAACGAACACACTAGATGATTTGACTGGACTGCGAGACCACACACCTGTTGACTGCAGGAATGATTTCACAGTGACACGAGATCTCATGGAGACTCGCGAGATTAAACGTGACTTGAGAATAAAAACAAATAGAGAACAATTGATACTGTCAGCAGGCTCTCCTGCCACGCATTCTGCTTTACAGTGAAAAACAAAATAGAAAAGAAAAAGAATATGGGTGATCTTCCGTTTCCATACTCTTTCGTGGCATGTTTGTAGCTGCCAAGTTTCAGCTAAAGAAGCACACAACATCCTGTAGGTGACACTTGATCACTCTCATTGGCTATCGCCAGTCTAATGTCAGAGGCAGCCCGATCAAGAGTCATAAATATCAAACTTGCTTTGATTTGAGATCGGGACACTCCATCTCTATCAGGAGCAGTTAAATAATCGTAATGACACCAAACAATAGAGGATTTTTTGGACAAAAAATCATTTGTGATAAGCCTTGAATTGAATGTTTGTTTGTGGTGCTCCGCGACTGATGTCTGTCTACATAAACTCTGCATAGCATGAAATGTGCTGATGACATGTGATGTTGTGAAGTTAATGTTCCTTAAATTGTTGTTTTTACAGTCATTTTATGGTTTGAATGTTTACATAGACGTTGACCAACCATATGGTATTCATTTGTGGTATTATTTGTGCAGATCTTCAAAAAGATCTTAAAAAGACTTAAATGAAAGAAAAGAAAGCATGAATCTCACCAGAACACTGTGAGTTTGTGCAGTTTGTCAGAGTCCTGATCTGACGTATGAACCATTTTCTAGAATCAGGTGGATCTTTAGGAGGTTCAGTTTGATCTTCAGTCAGAATCCAGACTTTTTCTTCATCACTGAAGTGTTTGATCCGTCTTCCATCAGCAACAATCACAGCACTGAACTCTGGGGATGTGTCTGCTTTGGTCAGGACTGTAAACTTGTAGTGGAGGAAGTGTTTCACTGAGGAAGATATGAAACCGGAACAACAATGAAAACACTCACACATTTGTTTTTGTGAATTGTGGGGATATTCCTTTGGCGTAATGGTTTTTATACTGTACAAACCATATTTTCTCTCCCCCTACACTACCCCTACCCCTAAAACTACCCATTACAGGAAACTGTGCACACTTTTACTTTCTCAAAAAAAAAAAAAAAAAAACTCATTCATTACACGGAGAGGGTGACTTATGAGGACAATACCCCATGTCCCCATTTTTCAAAAGGCTTATAAATCATATTATAAGCCTTTTGAAACACACACACACACACACACACACACACAACAGAAGAGTGTCATGTATGGTGACCACACACACTGTTACATGTTATGGATCTTAAAAAGTTTTTCATGTTGCACCCTTTCCCCTGGACGGGTCATAATAGACGTCACAATGGAGCGCTGCAGTGATGACATATTTTTGAAGTTTCAACTGAAGTACTATGCATTTATACACCTACATTATGTTCTTGCTCTATGCAATAAATGCACATTTTTTTGCACATCTCGTGTGATCACACAACAGTGCCTTGTGAGTGTATAACACGCCAGCCTGTTACTTTCGGTTTTCTGCAGTTTGCAGAATGCAGTTTTCTGGTGTTATTTTTTTATTGGTTGGGGTATTCCAGGGGTAGGCAAGTTCGGTCCTAGAGAGCCGCTGTCCTGTTGAGTTTAGCTCCAACCTTAATCAAACACACCCGAACAAGCTAATCAAGCTCTTCAGGATTACTAAGGCTATAGGCAGCTGAAGGTTTTTTTTTCAGGGTTGGAGCTAAACTCTGCAGGACAGCGGCTCTCTAGGACCGAACTTGCCTACCCCTGGGGTATTCTATAGTCCTCCATCAAACTTCTCAACACACAACCCGCTTCATAGGACTGGGACAATAAATCGATGCATCGCAAATTGAGAATTGATTCATTTAACATTATATCATACATTTAACAAGGTGTTTTGAAATAAGCAGCCGATGGTTCTTAAATGACCCTTTTCCATAGATTCATTCCCTGTTTCTGGTCTCATTCCATCATTTGTGCCTTATTTTAGCCATGTGTGACTGTGTGTGTGTGTGTGTATGTGTGTTTGTTTAGATTGTGTTCATGATTTAGTTAATAAAACTTGTGCACAATACACATATGAGTATTTGATTCTGATTCTCTGCTTGCAATTTGATGATTTTTGATCATGTTTCATGCTCTTAGTAGAGCTGTACATTAAGAAAGCTATTTCCTTTACCCTGGAAATTAACATGTCTTAGAATTAATAAATTATCAATACTGAGTGTTCGCTTGACAAACTGATTAATTAATCATAATATTGGTTCAACTACATTAAGTTAATCTGATTAAGCGATCCAAATATTCGTAATAATTTATAACAAGTTATGATTAATTATTAATATTTCCCCTTTGAGCTAATTTGGGCTTAAGTTTAAACTCATGAAAGCAAAATAAATGTAGGCTACCATTTACTACCATTGCATTGTGTAATATTCTTGATATAAATAAAACAAATGCATTAATTTACAGTTAAATGTTTTAATATTTAAATTATTTACAAATTATTTCAAATAATAACCTTTAAAAAAATGCTTTATTATATGCGGTGACCCTGTTGTTCATCAGTCTGTAATGGTTTCTGCTGTATGAAACTGGAGATCAGGCATCACCAGAGTGAATCTGGGGAACATTACAGCCATTCTGTGTGAAATTATTGTCATTATTAAATTATTATTATTATTCTGTGCATTGATGTAAATAATTATTGTAAAAAAAATATATATTGATAATTAATTATCTTTATTAATATAGGCTACACACACACACACACACATACACAAAAACAATGTTAAAAAATAATTCTAAAAAATCAATTATTAAAGTGAACAACACAGATTTCACCTTCATTTGCTTACAGTCTGAATTTACAACAGCGCCCTCTACAGTCACAGAATATGATGGTCACAGAATTTGGTGTGGGTGTAACAGGAGTCACAGGATGGAGGAAGAGGAAGAATCAGTTTCAGTACTGAAAACACCCCTGTATTTTGTTCATGTTGTACTTCTAAAAGGAGATCTAACTTATTTTCTGTTCCTTTCACACAACAGTAAGAAAATTCAGGTCATGTGGTCCTCAGGTGTGCAGTCTGTGTTTTCATTGTGACTCTTAATTTTACAATGCGTATAACTCAAAAAGCTGCACACTAGAAGACTGAAACCAGTGTCATCTTGACCTGCTTTATTTCTGATTTTTTTCACAGCAAAGCTCTTGTCCATAAACCCTTTGCTAAGTCTGCTAGTCATGAATGTGAAAAATAGTTCTTCATGTTAATGTCTATTTCCAATAAACATACAAAATCACTTGTTTTAGATTGAGCCTGATTTGTGAAAAATTTCACAATCACATTTTATCGTATTTTAGTGCTCTGTCCTCTTTTTTTTCATTAATAATGACAAACAGCATGTGCTGATGAATAATGATCCATCCATCAGATAAATCAGATTATATGTTTAAAAATTATCAACTAGTCGGTCATACTAGGCTAAAATAGACTATTTGTGATTTGTGAACTATTTCGCAATACATTTTTGGCCAGTTAACCCTTCACTGACTACTTAACTTTACTCAAATGTTTCACAAATCATAGTAATGATTATAATGACTCATGAAAGGTTAACTGACCCAAACTCCAATGTGAAAGATTTCACAAATCAGAACAGTGAAGTTAGGCAATGAAAGAAGAGTTAACTGACTAAAAATGTACTGTAAAAGCTGTTGCAAATCAGAATAGTAAATTTAACAACTCAGGAAAGGATTAACTGACAAAAACTGTGAAACATTTCACAAATAAGAATAGTGAAGTTATGGAGTCAATGAAGGTTTAACTGACAAAAACTTGTGAAAAAAAAGTGAAACATTTCACAAATTACAATAGTGAAGTTAAGGACTCAATAGCTATGTTTCCATCCACCTATTTTTATGTGCATTTTGGGATATCGCATAAAAACGCTGGATGGAAAGGCCAAGATGCGCATAAATTCTAAAAATGGGCATAAAAAACGTATGCGCTCAAATGAGTAGGATATTTTTTATGCGCATAAACTACGATGGAAACACTTTTACTAAATAAATTCCTTGATGCGCATCAAAAAAGACATGTATCTTTGCAATGTGACAGCATAACTGTATACCAGCCAGCGGACCAATCTCGTTCCACTTTACTGAAATGCTGTTTTGATCATTCTGTAATGCCTGATTAAAGTCTGTTGATTAAAGTGGTTCAGTAAACCCCCCCCCCCCCCCCCCCATTGTATACTTTCGATTTCGTTTAGTTTGCGCGCTCTGAGGCGCAAATAATTCATTATATATGAAATATAGAATAGAATAGAAACATAGCTTATGACAGCGCACATCGATTTATAGCCAAACGAAATATCAAATCAAAACTATCTTTACTATCTTCACGTTTTTTCCTGAGGCAGTTTCACAAAAACACACTGTATGTAAAACGATAGTAGCTATACTATAGGCACATAGTATACTAGTATAATAATAAAAATATATATATGGTTGATGAAACTATTTTAATTACAACCTAGAAGCACACTTGAAAGGTTTAGTTTAGGCTACATTTGTAGATAGCTGAATCTGCAGCAGAGTAAAACAACTGAATGCTTACCTTGATGAGCATTGCTTAGACAGGAGTGAAACATTAACCAAAACGTTACTACATATATAAAGAAAATGTTTGTAAACGAGATAATTTGAAACATGTTTCCGTTTATATTTCAGACTCGCGCCAAGAGATTCTCACTGCGCATGCTTACAGACTAGCCTACTCGTTTCTCTTTTGAAGTCATCGTGGTTATAACGTTCAGTCATTAAAAAAGTCGTTGCCAGTATTAGCCTATGTATTTTTTTTTTTCTTTTTCTTTTTTTTTCTAAATAAATAAATAAACTCTATTAAATTTTATTGTTATACATTTCTGTGTCAGGACAGTTTAAAATTGTGTGTTTAAGGTTTTGATTGGTCGGGGTGGTTGAGGGGTGTATGTTTTAACTGAGTGAAACTCAATTTCTCAAGTGTTTGTTAAAGATTAATAATATTGATTTGAATTAAGTAATAATAGGGATTCTTGAAACAGATCCGTTTAATTTCTCATTCTCAAATATTTTGATAGAAATTTAACAAAAAATATTAACTATTTTTTATAAACTAATTTGTTAGTCAAATAGTAAATTCTTTTAGTGAAAAAAAATATAACTAAATTTTAGAGAAAATGAACTGTTGGATTTTTAGGCAATTATTTTGGTATGTTCAACTCAAACCATCAAGTAAATCATATTCAGAGATTTTATTAGGTTAATAAATTATTACTGTGATATTTATAAAGCCTTTGAACGATCTGTTAAATCTCTAGGTCTTTGGATCAGAGACTTTTAGAGGCGATAGTGATTCAGACAGAAGATGAGGAATGACCGGAGGGACTTCTGCGACCTTTAATGTGACTGTATGCCTCTGTAGTGACTCTATAGAGATTACTCAGAAAAAAGTACAAAAGCTGAAGTACCCTTTCAAAATGTACGCATTTGTAACTTATTTACACCTAAAGAGTAGCCTACCTTAAATGTAAATATTATTTCCTGAAGTGTATATTAGTACCTTTGAGTCCCAGTGACAATCTGAGAGTGTAGGATTAGGGATGGAAACATCAACTTCAATCTTTATTAAGGTCCCTTACAGGCAATTTAATTGCATTTCTCACATTAAGATTACTGAACCAGAATATGGTGGAAAAGGACAACATTGACTCAAATAGATCAAAGTCTTGTCTCCATTAAAAATTCTTAATTTTCTTGGTATATGTGCTGCTGTCCCTTTTTACACAAGCTTCTGTGTTTACATCAAAGTGCAATTTATTGTTAGTAACTGTCCCCAAATATTTTTAACTATTCACACTCTCCAACTTCTGTCCTTTAATGAGTGTAGACTGGGAAAAATGAGATTCTGATCTAAAGACAATAAGCATATCTTCTTTCTGTTAGATTATTAATCTCTATTTTGTTTTATTTCTGTGCTTAATAATAATATACTATAATCGGCACGATAGCTTTGTGGGCAGCTTACGTGACCCGAGTTTGAGTTCCTGCTAATGAACCTTTCCCGATCCTGTCTCGTCCTCTTCCTTTACTGTCTACTCACTGTCCTATCATAATAAAAAGGCAAAAATGGCAAATAAATCTTTGAAAGCAAGTAAATAAAGAAATAATGTCCTAATACCTCTAGCAGTTGTTTTCACAGGTTCAGCTTACAAATGATCAAATAGGGTAAACAAGTAAAATATGGGTAATCCATAAACTGAATCAAAAAACAGGCAGCCTGAGTGGCAAAAGAGCTGCTGCATGACTAGATTTGATAGGGGAAAACCTGCGTAAAACAAACAATTATGAGTTTAAAATAAAGGTTGGACTCGATATAGTGTTCCTTAAAACTTACCAAAGTTCTAAATATTGACACAAAATGATAAGTGTAAATCCATGTTTCTCTGCCAGGAGCTTTCTGCAGTCTGTCCGGTATCTAATGGTATCTGATGACATCATCCTTCATGCTCTCCATACACGGATGCTCATTCAGCTTCCCGAATGGAGGTTCATATTCCCGCACATCTGCGGAGACACACAGACATCAGTCATAAATCTTCCAAATGTGTCAAAGACCCCACAGTCTGACAGTATGTGACGAGTTTGACGTACAGAGAGGGCGGGGAAATCACTAGAGAAAGTCATTGTGGCAAGTGTTTCACCAGGGTTTTTGCTAGCCATTTCCAAGCAACACAAATCCTCTGGTTTCCTCCGGTATATTCACTCAAATCTGACATACATGACCCTTAAACAAGAAACCACAGGAGTATGACGTGACAGGAAGCGGGCTTTGTGACATGATTGTATCACACTTCACAACAGCAATGTTTCCTGTTTTGTTACAAACACTTATTGGTTTTTATATAATTGACAGATATTTGTATGTATGTATTCTCTTTAGAGATGAAGAGGATCTTCCATCCAGAACTCTGATCTGTGGACTGGGATCAGCTCAGATCTGTGGAGACTTTTCATAGCTCTGTCATTCAGTGTGTGTGTTTATGTGTGTTTGTGTAACATGTTGAATCTAACCTGTTCAGGGTCTTTGATGGACACACGCAGGCGCAGCAGAAGATCGAGACGAGCAGAACGACCACGATCAGTGAAGGGACCAGACTGATCGATCGTCTCCTGGAGAAACTGAATCTGCTTTTGTAGAGAAAAAGATTTTCTTAAAAAAGAAATCTTTTAAATATAAAAGATAAATCTCTATAAATCTATATATATGTCACAGATCCCTTGTTCTCCGGACTCCATTTCCCATAATCCTCCTGTTCTCCACACCTGCACTCATCATCATCACCTGGACTTCCTCGTTTGCACTTCCTTTATATTGGACTCACTCCCTTCACTCCTTGTCTCTTCTGAATGTTGTATAGTGTGTATGTTTGCTTCTGTTCTGAGTTTATTCATTAAAAACCTATCATTGTGGATATCCGCTTACGCTTCGTCTCTACTGCAACATATACACGTAACAATATATATACAATATAATAATAATTTAAAATGTAAATTATTTTAAATATATATACAAATACAAAATATAATTTTATGATAATATTGTATTTGTTTAGGCTATTGTTTTTTATTTGTTTATTTATTCTTATTTTATTACAGTTTTGTAAATTTAATTCAGACCATTATACTTTGAGTGAGCAAACATTTATGTGAGATTATTGTAATGGATGTAAAAAAGTAAAAAAAAAAAATGTAAATAAAAGCATAATTTAAAATCTGTTCATCATATTAAGTGAGCGTGTCTTGGACTAAACGGCTCCATTCATATAGATTACTGTTGTCATGTGCCTTTTGACGCTTGAAAATAATGATTGCCTAGACTTTCAATAGATAGACAAAAAATTATGAGATATTGAAATATCTTTATGGCATTATGCAGTATATGGCAGTTTTCCCAGTAGTGTCTAAAATGGAAATTAATATCAATATTTTTCAAAGTATCATATCAAAGTAATTCCAGTATTGTGACAACACTAAGACATAAGAGACTTCTTTCAAAAGTATTTAAAAAAATCTTACCAAAGCCAAACCTCTAAACAATAATGAATGTATTTTATTATTTGCACTTTTCATTGTGCATTTTGTACCAATCAGAACAAGCATAGTAAGCTTTAAGATTTCATGATTTTGGTTGTTGAAAACTGTCAAAAGCGTACCTATAAATGTCTTGCTGCATAAAAGCACCTCCTTTTCTGTCGCTGGAACACAGTGTTCCAGCGACAGAAAAGGAGGTGCTTTTATGCAGCAAAACATTCATAGGTATGTTTTTTTTTTTTTTTTTTTAAACCAAGCCGTGTGGTTACCCGCACCTATAAAGGCACAAGCAGAGCAGCTTCATCCTGCATGCTCTTATTCTCACTGTAGAAAGCACAACAGCTTTGACAGCTTAACATACACAGGTAAAAAAAAACCACTGAAACGGTTGCAGAACAATAAACCCTTACTGTTTGAGAAAATGATTTGAAGCAGAGTAGCTTCATGTTTACTGTCTCAGAACATGAATCGTTCCATACGCAAATACTTTCAACAGTGAATAAGAAAAATAAAGAAATAATTAAAAAAAACATGTTTGAATAATATATGTTCTCAATGAAGGGCAGTTTGGGATGTTTACCTCAGAAGTCCCTTTTTATCTTCCCCTCAAACCTTCTAATCTCTGCCTTGAAGCTTGTAGAAATGTCGGATTGTGTGGTGATGAAGTAGGGGGAAATGAGAAAGCAATAACAAATTCAGTCAGATCTTCAACTTCCTGTTTCTCTTGACTTTCCTGTAAAAATCAATAAATATAAAATCATTTGGGAATTATTTGAAAAATATCTACCTTATTTAAAGCATTCACCGTGCTCTCCCAGCTAATAAGGTGCAATGACCTAGAAGGTCTGCACTCTAAAAAGACTTTAATTGAAGTACACAGGAGATAAGTTGACAAACGTTTTGGCTCTTCGCCTTCGTCAGTGTAACAATTTCATTCACTCTCAATAATAATATAGAAAATGCACTCTAAATCCACAGGTGTTTACAATCATGATTAAAACAATCAGATAATTGGTCCAAACTTCAGTTCAAGTCCATAAGAGGTCACAATTAAAAAATGACAAGAATAAATCACATATCTGACAAGATACACAACGATTTCCAAGGCACCAGAATAGATCTTTCAAAAATAAACACCAAAATAGCTCCTTCAACAATAAACAAATATAAATGGGATACAATAACACATCAGGCAGCAAGATGTTCATAAACATTGTACCCAAAGGAAAGAAAGAGAGAAAAAAAGAGAAAAAAAAAAAACAAGAAAGGTCATAGTCTTCATTTAAACCTGCAGGCGACACAGTTTTTAAACTGAACATCCAAAAAGCTTCTCTTCTCAAAAGTTTATTCTCAATGTCGCCACCACGGCGAGAATTCTTTACTATCTCAATACACAAGTGAGTTGTTCAATACGATAAATAAATTCAATGAAATGTCCGGCAGTTGGAGAGGTTACATCGTGTCTGCGAATAGCTGATTTATGTTCACTAACTCGAATCCTTAAAGGTCTTGATGTTTTTCTGACATATTTCAATAATCATGGACACTGGAATAGATAAATCACATTCTTACTTGAACATGTTATACATGATTTTATATGAAAAACTCTTTGTCTTGTCAGATATGTGATTTACTCTTGTCATTTTTTAATTGTGACCTATTATGGACTTGAAGTTTGGACCAATTATCTGATTGTTTTAATCATGATTGTAAACACCTGTGGATTTAGAGTGCATTTTCTACATTATTATTGAGAGTGAATGAAATTGTTACACTGACGAAGGCGAAGAGCCAAAACGTTTGTCAACTTATCTCCTGTGTACTTCAATTAAAGTCTTTTTAGAGTGCAGACCTTCTTTGTATCCTTAATTAAAAATATCTACCTTGAAACATATATAACAAACATTATAATCTACTAAAGACTACTAAAACAGGATTCATCCAGATGTTAATATTTATATTTCACCCTAAAATTCCATAACTGCATTTCTTTTCTTTTTTTTCCCTGTAGAACACAAAACAGTATATTTTGAAGACTGTGTGAACACAAAAGAAGAAGAATGTTTCTGATGAACACTGACAAATAACAATGCTCCACAGAAGTAATTGTATATAGTTATTTTTAACTCAAAAGAATTAATTAAAATCTTCATCCATATTGCTATCTTCTCCTTGTTTTTTTTCATATGGACTTCATGGATTTCATAAATCATTAAAAAAAATAATAATAAAATAAAAAAAAATGTATCCAAGTTTTCAGTACTGTGGATTTTAGCGAAGGTTATAATAAAGTCTTCTGCCTTTTCCTTATTTGTAATGGCCAGTTTCCCTTTCTCTTCTGTTACAGGGATCTGCTTATAGTTATTAATACCACTCATTTTCATAATCATTTTACACACCACATGCAGTTCAGTTTCTCTTCTAATTGTATTGCAGAACTCTTGCCACACATTTCTTTTTGCATTCATAATCAAGCCGTCTTGCAATTGCCGCTACGATTGTATCTTTAGTTATTAATCATTTCAAAATTTGGAATACCATATTTCTTTCTCTAATTGCCACTGTGCATTCTTCTGATCGCCATGGTACTTTTTTTTCTTTCCATTATCTCCTATTAAAGGAATATGTTGTTTCGCTGCAAAGACAATTCCTTCTACAGTTTTATTATATTTACACTTCCTTCCAGTTTCATATTATTGAAATTTTCTCCACACAACATATAAAATTCCTTCTATTTGCCTGCCATCTTACACACTGATTAATATTTACACAAATTACTGGCCAATGATCTCTGCCTATGCACTGTCCAAAAACACATATGCTCCTGTCTTGTTATATCCATTCTTGCTGAGGTTCCATCATTCAAATAAACCAGTGAATGTTCTTCTATAAATTCTTCTATTATTTTCCCTTGTTATTAAGATCACACCATTCCAATGTAGTAGTACACTGTAAAAAAAAAAAAAAAATTGTGTGAATTAACGCTAAAAGACTGTAAAAATGCTACGGTGAAAAAAACATTAATTGGTTTACAGAAAGTTTCTGTACTGAATAACTGTAATAGATCTTAAGGTGCTTAAATATTTAATTTGTCTTGAAAAATGTATAGTTTTCGGAAGTTAAAAATAATAAGTCATTGTATAATTTACACAACTTGGGGCAGTCGTGGCCTAATGGATAGAGAGTCAGACTTGTAACCCAAAGGTCATGGGTTCGAGTCTCAGGTCCGGCAGGGATTGTTGGTGAGGGGAGTGAATATCCAGCGCTCTCCCCACCCTCAATACCACGACTGAGGTGAGACCCTGGCGCCCCCAACTGCTCCCCGGGCGCCGCAGCAATGGCTGCCCACTGCTCCGGGTGTGTGTTCACGGTGTGTGTGTGTTCACTGCTGTGTGTGTGTGCACTTGGATGGAGTCTATGCAGATGCACAAATTCCGAGTATGGAATGTCACTTCACTTCATTTCACTCAAATAATTCACATTAAAAAACCATAAATTCCCACAATTCTCTGCTTGACAGTAAGAATACAATTTTACAGTAAAGTTCTGGCAACCACAGCTGCCCTTTTTTACTGTAAATTTTTACAGTAAAAACAAATTTTTTTTTTTACAGTGTATAAAAAGACATTATAAGATTATGTATTGTTACTCTGTGTCATATCCAAAGCAAGTGAAAGTTCTTTCTTTCACTTTCTCTTGTGTACTTCTTCAGCTAAAATTCATGTTAACTTTAATAATTTATTAGCACATTAACTTCCTTTCTACTTGACACTGCCTTGCCCAAACCGCCTCCCCACCCACCCCCCACCCTCTTCCTTCGTTTCCCCCTGACTCAAGTCACAGAATGTTCGTTACGAATGCATATATTATGTATGATGTATCTTGTGAATCTATTGTTTTTCCCCTTTCATGTTTGGTATCATGTTAATTGTCTCGGTGTGATTGGTAAAATGGTTTCAATTTCACAGCAGTCACATGTATTATGAGAAAGACTGAACATGTATGAGAATTCATTTCTCCTTTATGGGTGGTGTGTCTTCAAGATATTTGATAACCTTCTTCTCTCCCCCAAAACCAGGTGTCAGTGTAGAAAATATTTACAGTCATTTTGTTCTGTTCTGGGTAATAAGGGAAGGTGGCAGAGCAGCCACTTGGGAAAAAGAAACCCCCATATAGTGATGGGTGACTGTATTAAAAACACACACCCCACTGTGTGTATATGCATCACTGACTTAGTAAGTTGCAGTATTGTGACTGAGAAAACTGTTTTTGTATGGAGCGGTTTGACTCGTATGCATTAGTAAACTCTGCACCTTGTGTTCGTAAGATCCACGCAAACCCGGGCTGTGTGACTCAATGCGATGTCGGGTCTCTAATGAACAAATAATTGAGAGTACGGGATACCCAGAATAATCAAATACCTTAATTAATATATAACCAATAGTTCTGATTAATTTGAGCTACTTTCAGCTGAAAGCAATTGTCAACACCGCCTGCTAACAACAATTAAAGTTGTTTTAATGATAAAAAACAATTACTGCCATGATGTAATAAAAGTCTTTACAGAGTACAAACTGTTCTTGTTTGATTAGCATTTGTAAAAGTTGTTAAAATTGTTCTTGAATGTATTCACTAAATAAACTTATTAATTAAACTGGATTGTTTTAATTTTTGTTTCATATTAATTTTAGGATAATGGAACTTAATAGTTTTGGACAAAATTAAGAATGTCAACCTGATTCAACTAAATGGCATTGAATTAAACTTATGTTATAAATTAAGTTTACTGAAATAAATAATGTTAATTAAATGCAACATTACCAACATAACCCTCAACATATTTTTTGAGTGTATGATTATCTTTACTTGTCCGACTTCCTTTCTACTTGCTCTATTCACCACTGCACAAATAAATAACACAAAATCAATTTTGTTCATCATACACAGAACATCTTTATTTCTTTTGCAGGATTTACATTATTGTAGATGGAAGATTCCACACTGATTCCTTGTACATATATTCTCTTTGTTTCTGCCTTTTATGGGTACCCTTACGGAACAAAAATATATGGGAATATACTGCAAAATATAATACGATATATTACCATATATGGGAAACTAGTGCTCATATTTTTCAATATACTGCAATATATGCATTGACCATGTATGGCTATATATTGATAAAATATTTATAAATGAAGACAAAAATAGCATCAAGTTTTATCCTTTATTGTGCACATATATTGATATAGGGGGAGATCTGTTAGTGTTTAAAGTTGCATTATTTTGGAATTAATCACCAGGTTTTCTGGTATGTGTGTGAGAGTTTTTGATTGGTTTATGATTGGCTGAACAACATTAAGACTATAATAACTTTATTTAAATAAGTAAAGGCTGTGCACGCTATAGCACAGTGATAGTCTCTTTGGTAGAAACTTTAGTACATGCAGGTGTGCTTTTGTTAACTTACTTGAAAATATGAAACATTTAAAATGTAAAGAATTATAAAATATAAGAAATGTGTTACACAAATGTGTTTATACTGCATGAGTAAATATATATTATGCATGCATCACCATATCTGATCACATATAAATCTATATATTATGAAGGACATTACTGAATATAAAATTACATGCATTATGATATATTAGTAAATTATTGCATATTTTTCAATATATGAAAAGCGGCAATTCCTTATGTATTATTCATTATATTGTAATATATTTACGCAATATATTTTCTGTATATTTTCAAATATACTGTTAAATCATATAATATATTGATCATTCATATATAGGGAAATATATTTTCTTTCCATAAGGGTAGCTTCTGCATATGTTATATTTTGTCTTTATTTTTTGCTGCACGAGGCATCCTGCACAGCGCTCTGGCCTCCCCCACAGTTATTTGATCTCTGTTCCTCCTCACACTCATGTTCTCCACATTTTGACAGCACATTTTTTCCTTTACGTCTTTGCAGTTTGTTCCATGCATTGGTATTTAAAACATCTCAGAGGTGTGGGTATATACTCTCATCCTGAAAAAATAATAAATTCTAGCTTCACTTTTGTCAGTGTATTTCCCTCAAACTGAATCCTCATGCTCATACTTTAGTTAAGAGGTTCTCCTGAAAGGACAACTCCTGTTTATCACCTACAGTATTTCTGTTCATACTACCTTTCCTCCTGCTAGTGTTTTCATTTTAAGAATATTTTGTTTCTCATCCTGCATTTGATCATTATTCTTCTATTACTAAGTAAAGATACTATTCGTTCACCTACTGCTATTTGCCTACTATATAGTAAGTATACAGCCTTTAACTGTGTGTGTGTGTGTGTGTGTGTGTGTGTGTGTGTGTGTGTGTGTGTGTGTGTGTGTGTGTGTGTGTGTGTGTGTGTGTGTGTGTTCTTGGATGGGTTAAATGCAGAGGACAAATTCTGAGGATAGGTTACCATACTTGGCCTTCACATCACTGTCCCCTTTCACTTTCATTGGCAATGTTCTTAGAGTATATCTGCACCAAATGAGGAAAAAAGGGTACAGTGAAGCATGAAGAAGCAGTGCATACCATGACGGATTGATCCAAGACTTTTGGGAAAAGTCCTGCATTCCCATAAGGCCTTTTCAGCCAACTGTGAAGAAGCTTGAACACTGAAGAAGAACAAGGGGAGAAAGAGTGAAACACAACAGAAGATTGAGGAAGAATGTCAGATCATCATAAATATCTAGATCTGGATCAAGTTCACTTTCTTCACCAGTGCAGTGATTTTACTTTTTAACATTCTGCTTTTACGTCTGGAAGAACTTTGTGGTGCACATGTCCCACCCACAACTTATGCCAATGGATCTGATTGAATAATACGAGGAACAGACTGAAAATGACTTTAATATTCACTGAAAATGCACTTTTGTTGAGTTGACAGTCAGTCATCATGGGACACAGTTATGGAGGAATTAGACATCAGTCTTAATTTATTTTGGGCCTTTTCCACCTTTATAGGACAGTGGAAGAACAAATGAGAAACCATGGGAGAGGAGAGAGAGGAACTGGATCAGAAAAGACTTCAGGATGAACAAGAGCAGATTTCAGATGGAGTTTGATGTAATAAATCATCACTGATCTACAGGAGGAAGATTTGTATTTGTGATATTGAATCTCTCCAGCAGGGGGCAGCATATGACGGATATGACCTCGATCATATAAAACTAAAAAATTGTTTTTCTGTAGACCCTTTCGAGTGTCATGTGCAAAGCATGCTGGGAAATAGAAATCCCAGCCCAGTTTCAGTTAAACTTAAGTGTGTCTAAATTGAAAGAATTAAGTTCATAAAATTTAAAACAATGAAACAATTCAGTTTAACTAGAAATATATCAGTTCTGTTAACCTGGAAGAAAAAGAAAGTGCTAAATACTCGTGAAAGTTAACTAAGTTGTTAAATTTAAGTTCAAATTAAACTCAGCCTAACCACAGACTCTACTCTTCAGCTCAGTGATAACCTCAAAAACTCACACATACAAACATCATTAACTTTTTTATTCTGTGGCGTAAACAAGATTCCATAGAAAAGGGAAAAACAATAATAAAAAAACACTATGTGTGGTAAATGTTTTAAACCACAGTGTATTTGCCATTTTTCACATTCATATTTCAGTCGCACGTCCTGTATATCTATAGGCTACACTAAATGAGAAAATGAAAGTTTACACCAAAGTCTCTTCTGGTTGTATTGAGCGCATTGCCGCCCCTCACTGGATCCTTTATGAAATTACACTTTCGTCTTTACACTGAGGTCACATTATGTTGTGTGAAAAGTCAGTCGTAAAACTTATTTAAATACTCTACATATATATTTACTGTTTTAATTGATATGCATAACCATAAATAATGAACATTAAAAATCATTTCATAGTGACCACATGTCAAGGTCAAACAGGACTGAAGCCTTCATATAATCTATAAGAAAATATTTGCTTATATTATAGGCTTATTTTGCCATCATTACTGTGTTATTCTGCTTCATAAACACTGAACTGAAGTCATTATTCTGTTACAGTTCTAGTTTTGTGTTTCTCATCAGGTTTATAGTTATGCAGTATTGTATCTGAATTCATTTACTGATCCTCTCAGGACCTTCAGCTCTTACGATCTCCTAAACCAAAGAACAAACATCACAAATCACTTTGTTTCACACATTTTATTAAAAAAATAAATTAATTGAACAAAGTGACAAAAATGAGAAATACGACAAGCAGATCATGTTAAGATGTCAATAAACATGAGAAGTGCAAACAATACAGTTTCAAACAGAATAGCACATGAGATTCATCACTGTATGAAGTTATGAACTCAACTAGACCTGAAGAGAAGACCGTTTATCAGAAACATGTTTCATTCAAGTACATGTCAAAACCTAGAAAGCTAATTTCATATTTAAATATGTTCATTTTCAACACAAAAAGTCAAAAATAAGTCATTGTTTGCTGGAATTCCTGAAGATTGTAACACTTTTGCAGTCCTGTTTGGTGAAATGACACACTTCATTGAAGAACATATAAGCAACAACACAAAATACAACACTTTATCACAGACTATTCAGTTATTAATACTGAAAACATCTATAAACATCTATAAAACATCTATATATAATGAATCTGTAAGATCTTCCCTTCATGCTCCTGCTGTGAGAGTGTTTCTAATACAACGATCTTTCTCTCTTTTGATGGCTGTAAATCAATCTCTAGATTCCTCTCTATGTTGGAAAGTCATGGAAATGTGATTATGGATTATTATTTTTGCTGGTGGATCAAACAGGCATGCAAAAGTGCAGTCTCTCATTCACCACTACAGAATTTTTATTTTCATTTTTTGCTCATGAGATCCTGTAAATGAAAAAGTGTGTCCATTTCAGAGTGTAATTTCACAGTGTGTCCAGATGCATTTAAATCCTCTGATGGTTCACTGCAACAATTCACCATTTTCTGATTCATCATGTTCATCTGCCTGAAACAACAACAGAGAATAATATTGTTACACAGATCACAAACATTAATGTTCTTGATCCTCTGAAATGTTTTAATAATCTATCAAATGTCTGAACCATATTTCAACTGAGCAGAAACACAATAAACAGGGACTGTCATGATCCTCTTGTCCAGATCATTCAGCGTTATGTTTTTAATTTTCATATTCAGACTGATGATATACAAATCTATTTTGCTGCCCAATTCAGTTTTTTCAACCCCATCCACTTCTTCCCTTAAAGGGTGACTCAGTATTATTTCAAATACACTGTTTGGAAGTTAGTCGGGCTGATACCAGCAACGTGTAACCAATAAGCATCAGGTGGCGTATGGCGGTCGAGGAGAGAGAACGAGCAAGAGGGAGATTTAAAATTAGAAGAAAAAAACTGCAGAACGAGAGATCACACAAAGGGTCATGCACGCAAATGTAGACATCAACAGTGCTGGAGGAACCCAGGGTTCTGATAAGGAACTTACTGAGAGAGAGCGCACGCATCCAATCCATAGAGTGGAATGGCACAGCAAGTAAATGACACCAAGCAGATCCAGCTACTGGCCCGAAGGGGCGAGTATATGAGAGGATAACGGCTTTATACGGAGATTGTAAAATCTCACAATGTGTTAGGTGTCGCCCAGCCCGCAGCTCTAGAAATCTGTCAGCGAGGCGTAGGGATGGGTATCATTAAGGTTTTAACGGTATTACTACTCTTACCGATACTGCTTATCGATCCGGTACTTTAACGGTATATATATATATATATATATATATATATATAAAGAGCTGAGTTAACTTTGCTTTATATTATATAGTGTCTGGCAATTTTGGTGTTTTATATAAGATACAGTAAGAACATGAACAAAGAAACAAACTGACAAATACAATAAAACAAAGACACAAATGAAATAAAGTGCTTTCATTTGTTTTTTTGTTCATGTTTGTAAGTAATATAGGCCTAGCCTATAAAAGAAATCTAAGTAAAGTAACCAAATGTAAAATAACACTGCATGGTTTTCACAGTATAAATTAATAGATTAAATCTTATTAAAGCTAACTATATTCAGAAGAAGTGCTGTGAGTGATTTTCTCTTTGCATTTTGTTGTTTGATTAACACTAATGGCACAATCGTCAGAATATTGCTGTCACTTTAAGCCAATATTAACACACATCGGATTTTCTCCCAGCTGTTCATGTACACTTACGATATAAACTGCGTTTAAGTCGCTAAACACGCTCCAATCCGGTCATTTTAAAAAACTATTGTGTGTATTCGATCGTTTGGACGTGCACCTGAAGCCCAACGTGTAATTTGTTTGTCTATTTGCGATCCGTTTTGGAGCGTGCGCCGCAATTCAGCCTGAGGAACAGCATCTCTTGCGCTGATTATTGTGCTTTCAACGTTATAAATGTTGATAATAATTATCAAACCTTTACTGCAATTTAGCAACAGTAAAGACTGCATTTTACAACAATCACCGATTGTGCTGATTCTGACGTTAACTTTGGGTTTAGGGAGGAACGAACGCGTACAGCTGTGAAGAGAATGAAGGTGTGCTAAACGAAACACGGTTAGGTTTTAATAGTTTTACCTCAGATATGTTCTTTTTGATCATTGGAAGCCAAAATCAAAATCAAAAATAAAATTAGCTTAATATCAAAGCACAGGCCTAAAGTGTTAGCAGAGTTGTTTAGTTCTGTCCTCCATCGTCACCATTTAACAGGGCTTTCATGTGAGCGGCTGCGCGTGCTGTAACTCCGCTGCGTGAGCGCGATCTCTCTTCTTGTGAAAGCAAAAATGCATCATAGACAAATGTCCTAATATTATTGCATATAGAAACAGCTGGCGACTCTGGCGAGATAAAATCTTTAAGGTAATGTCTATATAGCAGTAATAAATGCACGTGTGTTTTTTTTTTCATAATTTCTCCAGTACCGATAGCAGAACCTTTAACGTCAGAGCTTATCGATACACCGGTCTTTCAAAATTTAGCCCCGGGGTCAATTTAATACCGGGTTTCGGTACCCATCCCTAGCGAGGCGCCACACGTAAACGCCCAAGAGGAGGCAACACTCCTAGTTGAGTGAGCCCTCACTCTCAGGGGGAATGGCAGGTCTTGAGCCTGGTAGGCTAAGACAATAGCATCCACTAACCAGTGGGCTAGCCTCTGCTTGGAGACAGCCTTCCCCTTCTGCTGACCTCCATAACAGATAAAGAGCTGGTCTGAAGTCTTGAAGCACTGAGTTCCGTCTAAGTAAGTGTGGAGC
The DNA here is from genome assembly GCF_024489055.1 of Chanodichthys erythropterus. Lineage (NCBI taxonomy): Eukaryota > Metazoa > Chordata > Actinopteri > Cypriniformes > Xenocyprididae > Chanodichthys > Chanodichthys erythropterus. The sequence continues at coordinate 13,141,299 of NC_090235.1, forward strand.
ACGTACTGGACAGAACAGCGCCAGGGCTGGGTCTGCCTCCTCCGGGGGCAGCTCTGCAAGTTCACCACCGGAGTGGTGGGAACTTTGGGCATGTATCCGAGCCGGGGTCTCAAATAAACGTGAGAGTCTTCTGGCCCGAATTCTAGGCACGCTTCATCAACAGCGACCAGGTCATGCTTACCCAAGGACTTACCTTCAACAAGGCCATGGGGGGCAGCGATAGCGGCCACATAGACCTTAAGGGTGGAAGGAGACAGCCTTCGATCCAACCCTTCTTGGGGAAAGAAGCACAGACCGGACCGTCATGACCAAGGGTTCTTATACTTAGAAGAACACCAAGTGATGAAGAGGTTCCACTTCAAGGCATAGACCTGTCAGTAGACAAGGCTCGAGTTAAAGTGATGGTAGCTGCCACCTGAGGTGGTAAATTACCTAAACCTTCCGTGTCCCGTCCGGGAACCATACATGCAGTTTCCACAGATCTGGACGCGGGTGCCAGAGAGTGCCCTGTCTCTGAGAAAGAAGGACCTTCCACAGAGGAACTGGCCAGGGAGGGGCTGTCAAGAGGAAAATCAGTTCGGAGAACCAGGTCCGGCCGGGCCAAAAAGGGCGACCAAAAGGACCTGCTCCTCATCCTCCCTGATCTTGCACAGCGTCTGCGCAAAGAGGCTCACTGGGGAAACACATACTTGCGAAGACCCTGCGGCCAGCTGTACGCCAGTGCGTCTGAACCGAGGGTGTCTTGGGTCAGAGAGTAAAACAACTGGCAATGGGCATAGTCTGGGGAGGTAACAAATCTACCTGAGCATTCCCGAAATATTCCCAAATCAGCTGAACTGACTGGGGATGGAGTCTCCACTCCCCGGGACAGGACTGCTGTCGTGATAGCTCGTGACTGCACGAATGTGTCGGCCCGGTATGTGAATGGCACGAAGCGACTTCAGATGCTTCTGACTCCATAAGAGGAGATGGCGACCGAGTTGCGACATACGGCGAGAGCATAGACCGCCTTGGCGGTTGATGTATGCTACCGTAGCAGTATTGGACCAGGTCTGTACGGACCAGGACGTGCTAGCCTCTCAGCAGGGCTCTGGAGCGGTGCAGAGCAAGTCGTACTGCCAGCAACTCGAGGCAATTGACATGCCACTGAAGTTGGGGTCCTGTCCAAGAGCCCGGCACCCCACCCTGTACAAGAGGCATCTGTTGAATCAACAACATGCCTGGAAACTGGTTCTAAGGAACGTAGAACATAAAGTCCTGCCACAGAGCAAGAGTTAAACGGCAGGTCGGAGTGATGGTCACTCGGAGCGTACCCTGTTGCCATGCCCATCTCGGGACTCGGCTGTGAAGCCAATGCTGAAGCGGTTCCATATGGAGCAACCCCAGCGGAAAACAGCCGCTGCGGAATCCATATGCCCCAGGAGCCTCTGAAAAAGTTTCTTGCCGTCAAACTGAATCAGGTAATTCAGCAGAGACTGTGTGCGCCCGCTCGTAAGCTGCGCGAACATGGCGTCAATTTCCATAACGAGAAAAGAGATCCTCTGCACAGGGGAGAGTTTGCTCTTTTCCCAGTTGATCCGAAGGCCCAGACGGGAAAGGTGTCTGAGCACAAGATCCCTGTGCTCGCACAACCTCTCTCAAGAGTGAGCTAGAAACAGCAAATCATCAAGGTAGTTGAGAATACGGACACCCTGGACCCTGAGAGGAGCAAGAGCTCCCTCCGCGATCTTGGTAAAGACGCAGGGAAACAGGGCCAGCCCGAAAGGGAGGACCTTGTACTGAAATGCCTGCCCCTCGAAGGCAAACCGAAGAAACGGTCTGTGTCAAGGAAAAATGGAGACATGAAAGTACGCATCCTTCAGGTCTATCGCTGCAAACCAATCTAGAGGACGAACACACTCGAAAATGTGTTTGGGCGTTAACATCTTGAACGGGAGTCTGTGAAGAGCCCGGTTCAAAGCCCGAAGGTCCAGGATTGGGCGTAACCCACCTGTTTTCTTGGGTACAATGAAGTATAGGCTGTAAAAACCCGACTTCATCTCAGCTGGAGAGACCGACTCGATCGCGCCCTTCGCCAAAAGGGTAGCAATCTTCGAATGCATGACAGGGGCATCTTTGCCCACCATCGTAGCGTGGATCCCTCGAAATCTGGGGGGACGCCGAGCGAACTGAATCGCATAGCCGAGTCCGACCGTTCGAATGAGCCAGCGGGACAGGTTGGGTAGCTCTAACCAGGCTCCCAGAAACCGTGCCAGCGAGGTCAAGGAACCACAGGTGCACCCTTGGTGGGGCAGCGAGACGGAACAGACGGCCCTGGTATGGGAGGCATAGCGTCCCGTGGCGAGGGCTGCGTCTGAAACCGTGGAGTGACAGAGGGGGCTCCGTGAGAAACAGATTATATAAAAACTTGATCTTGAGAACATACAGATATCCTGCTTTTGCAAATATAGATCTGCATGTTAGTATATTAAATCTCATAATATTATTTTATGTTTAGATGCAGAATAAAAGTTAAAAAAATTTAAATCTTTTCAAAAAGTTCATATATTTCTACTGTCACATGGTGTATATGTTTAAAACTGTCCATCCCTTGTTCACACATTTAAAAAAAATATGTAAAACAAGAATATTTACAACAAGGTTGTATATTTATAACTCACCATTTGACCTTTTCTGTTTGTAGATGCAGTAACCAGTTATAATCACAATCACAGCGAGAGCTACAGCTCCTGCTATTACGATCCATGTATGATCCGTTTCACAGTCAGAACATCTTCCATCTGCAGAATGATTAAATAAAACAAAATCATAAATGTATTTTAATCAACATTATGAACTGTTGAAATGAGTCGAGGCACTTTAAATGTATTTGTTTGTGGTGAGCAGGGACGTGCACAGGGGGGTTGCTCAGGTTGCCCGGGCAACTGCCCATATGCCTTTCTCGACTCACGTTGCCCTTCTGAGGTGGAAAAAAATAAATTAAAAAATCGTACAATGGATGCAGAATTTCACGTAGGCCTAGATAAAAAAATTAAATAAATAAATAAAAAATCGCAAAGCCTCATTCACTTCCATATTCGGGCACCCGTCCGAAAGTGAAAGTCAGTAGGGGAAGGGCAAACTCTGTTTAGGTCGCAGCAGCGCTGCACGCGACCGGCACCTGAGCTGAGCCTGCATGAGCGGCACTAGAAGGAGATTGTCGCGGTTGTCGGGTGAGACGACTTAACGTTGTCGGAAAGGTGAGTAAGGTTATAATCGTTAACGAAAACGAACGAAAAAACGAAAACTAGGTGGGAAAAAACATCGTCGTTAACTGAAATAAAAATTTTCAGTTAACGACTGATAAAAAAAGGGGGTTGCCCTAGGTCAGAGCAACTGCCCCTCAAAATTCCTGTGCACGTCCCTGGTGGTGAGAAACATTAATCCATTAATATCATGTTCTTCTGCTATAAATACTGTATGTGACTGAATTTATAGTGATATTTACCCCATTTTACTGTAACTGGTTCAGTCAGACTGCTGTGAATGAGCAGACAATCATAAGATCCTTCATGGTTTCTGTCGATCTTCACACTGATTCTCATCTGAAAGGTTTCATCATCATTTGGTCTGATTCCTGAAGATGTTTGATGCTTAAGTTTAGTTTTGTACAATCTAATGTTGATCTGAACATCTCTGGGGTAGAAACCAGTGGCCAGACACGTCAGAACCAGATTACTGTCATCATCAGGAGCTTTCCTCACAAAGACATGAACATCTGGAGAACCTGGAGAAGAGGGAAGAAAAATAAAATTAACATAACATTTTATAAAATATTTGGTTCTGAGTGTAAGACTATTATATTCTTCACATCCATTAAAAAAGAGACTTTTTGTGAGTAAATGATTACAATTAGAAGTATAGAGAAAACTCTTTTATTTGTTCTTATATTTTCATGATTTAGACTAAATAAATGTGTTTCATAATGCAAAAGACAGCTGATAATTAAACTGATCTCATCAGAACTTACTCTGTTTTGTGTTGATAAATGTTGAGATCCAGTTCATGCAGTTCTTGAGGAAATACTTGATGAACTGGTTTCGTCCTGTTTGAAGATCCCATTCCTCTTTAGTTTCTTTGGCTTTGGGGTTTTTATCAATCCACTTAATAGTGTCAGAATTAAAGGATATAAAATCCTCTCCATCAAATCCATATTCATCAAAGACAGTCAGATTCACTGTTCCATCAGGAAGTTTCTCCAGTTCACAGCCAATTATTCTCTGAAGAACATGAAGCTCTACAATCACAGAACAACAAACTTATAAGAAGTATAGCGAGTGATTGGAGTTTGTCATGAACAGAACAAGGCATCAGTTTACTGTCTGGGATTTGTTGTGTCGCGTCAGTGAATGCATTTACTCACATTTATCAGATTATTTCATATTCTAGCTTGTCATAACAAAAGTTTTCATTTCTCAAACTTCTGACTTTGACAAATGACTTTGATCAGAAATTTGAATATGAATATATAAGGTCAAAAATCCCAGGCATATGAACACTGATCATCATTATGGAGACTTCGAAACAATTACAGTGTAAATCCAGTGTCGCGGTTAAAGACAACTTTATCATGTGAATTCACAGTAAAATGAGACCCAGCCTGCACTGATTTGACAGTACATTTCTGACTAGTTATTTATTGTAAAATAATACTGTTTAATCCTGTAAATTCATAGCAATATTTTATAGTGTACATTAATTTGGAGATTCACTGTAAAAATATGTACTACAATATAAAAACATATTATATAATTAAACTGTAGATAAATATATGGAATTTAATATAACATGATAATGAATGAGAGTAAAGCATGAATCTCTCCAGAACACTGTGAGTTTGTGCAGTTTGACAGAGTCCTGATCTGATGAATGAACCAGTCTCTAGGATCAGGTGGATCTTTAGGAGCTTCAGTCCAGTCATCTTCAGTCAGAATCCAGACTCTTTCTTCATTATTGAAGTGTTTGATCTGTCTGTCATCACACACACCCACAGCACTGAACTCTGGGAATGTGTCTGCTTTAGTCAGGACTGTAAACTTGTAGTGCAGGAAGTGTTTCTCTGAGGAACATATAAAACATGAACAACAATGAAAACACACACAGACACACACACACACACACAAACAGAAGTGTGTCATATATAGTGATCATACACCCTATTACATGTTCCTTTATACAGATCTTAAAAAGTGCAAGTCTGGGATTTCTTAATTGCCTAAAAAGTCCAAGACTTAATTCTGTTTTCTCACACTAACATGTTCTGAACAGTTCTCCTTCAATCTGTGCACTAGTCCAGCATTTGGGTTGCTTGTTTCTTCTCGAACGACACAATCATTGGTTTCCGTCGTGTCCGACATTTGAAGCTACAGTATAGCTATGCACTGTAAAATTAAGAGTCACTACGAAAAAAACTCTGATTTCAGAACTGAACTTTACAGATCATGCATGACATGGGATCATTTTTTGCATGACTGTGACAGCGCACTGCGGATATATATATAGCCAAAACGACATCTGAATATCAAACCAAAACTTTAATAAACCTGACGAGTTTTTTCCTGAAACAGTCTCACAACAAAGGCTAACACACGATAGTATAACATAATAGTATAATATAAAACATAGTTGATGAAACTATTGTAATTATAACCAGGAAGTAAACTCAAAGGTTTAGTTTAAACATCAGAATTAACTGCGTCTGCAGAGGATCAGAAGTAAAACAAATGAATTACCTTGATGAGCATCACTTAGACAAGAGTGAAACATTAACAAAACCATTACTACATATATAAAGAATATGTTTGTAAAAGAGAGCGCATGAAACATGTTTCCGTTTATTTCAGACTCGCGCCCAGAGATTCTCCGTCATGCGCATGCTCAGAACTGCTGCTAGTTCCACTTTTGACGTTATCGAAATAAAAATCGTTCAGTCATAAAAAGTATTTAAATTCATTGCCAACAGTATTAGCCTATTTTTTTTCTTTTTTTCGGTTAATAATAAACTCTTAAATTTTATTGTTATACATTTCTGGGTCAGGAACAAAGTTTAAAATGTTGTGTTTAAAGTCGGCATGAAACGGAAGTTGCGATAGTTTTTTCTTCTGTGACGTCTATCCGGGTGAAACGTCATGTCCGTTTGGGGATTTCTCTCCACCAGAACTTTATTTACTGAGGATGACGAGGACGGTCAGTGGCTCTAAACAGTGAGAGAGCACGAGAGAGACTGACAGACTGACGGTGCGTGTCTATTTATGTGGAGCGAGTGTTTTCGTTTACCTCCATCAGGTTAAGCTTGACACTCAACTTCCATAGGAATGAATCTAAAATCGCTCTGGTAGCTTGCTCTGCTCCAGTGGACACCAGCCTGACTGACTGAGCGTTTCCTCCATCAGGTTCCTGTCAATGGTGACGGGCATCAGCAGTGGTTAATGCATTGATCTCTATAGAGTGAAGCATCAGCGACAGCATTTACCCCTTATGTCACTGGATCTTCCTCCATATAGCTCTAAAAATTATTGATAATAAATACTACAATATTCCAAAAAAAAAATAAGAGTTGTCAATTTTGATTTCATGCCGACTTTAAGGTTTTGATTGGACGGGATGGTTGAGGGGTGTGTTGATTTAATTTAGTGAATCTACTTAATTTTTTAAGTGTGTGTTAAAGATTAATAATAATGATTTAAATTATGTAATAATTGTGATTCTTGAAACAGATCAGTTTAATTTCTCATTCTCAAATATTTTGAAAGAAATTTAACAAAACTATTTTTAAACACTAATTAGTCTAACTATAACTATTTTAGTCAAATATGAATTTCTTTTTGTGAAAAATAAATAAATAAATATATTAGTAAATGATATCCAGGGATTTTTATTAAATTCTGTGAGCTTTCACTATAGGGTTTACTCAGGGGAAAGAGTTCAAAAGGTGAGCGGTACTCTTTCTAAAGGTACACAACCTTATTTACATCTAAAGAGTACATTAGTACCTTGAAGGTAAATAATATTTCCTGAAGTGTACATATTAGTGCCTGAACAATGAACAGATTTATTATTTGTAAGTGTAGATAATTAACTTACCCTCTTTTATATTTATAGTCTTGCTCTGGTGAAGACTGGCAAGTTTCCATCTTCATCATCATCACACTATCGTACTTCTTAATCTCTATTGAGGCAGCTGAGTCCTTCCTAGTCCAGTCCTACAATGGAGGTTGTAGGTTACAGTCATCCTCTTCAGCAGTAAACGCTAGAATGACGCTGTAGTGAAGCGTTTATTAATAAGTGCGTTCCGAGAACATCGGGGGAGGGGCCACTGAAAGCGATATTTTCGGGGCGTTGATGTCTTCTGGAGAAAGAAGTTATAATATTTGCATGATGAAAAGTTTAAAATCAATTTGTCCGGCTATCTGTAGTAATGAATTAGAAAGCGACATAAGTTTACTAGCGCGCATCCAGTGGGTTCGAGACATCCAGCTGCAGACCCGCAGCACCACAGTTTCAGAACCGCCACAGAACGGAAGTGAGGGGCGGGACTTAAACAGTCACATTTGCGCTACCCATATATGTCATTTTCTTTTGTTAAATTTAAGTTGTTTTTACGTGGATTTTGCTCGGATCAGTGTCTACAGTATTTAACAACAATACTTTTAAATAAAGTCATTTTTCTGTTCATATAGGCATATGCATAAGATACTATGTACAATGAGGAGTTTTAATTACCATGTTAATGGATAATACAAACTATCTTTTGTTAAGGCATGAACTAATTTGTCTAAACTGTGAACAAATACGTTTAACCATATAATTTTGAAAATATATTAATAAATGTTTAACCATATAGTAAAATGTCTCCCTTGACTGTATGTGATATTATTTCCTATGTTCATGTTGTGAACTTGTGACAAATAGTATAAAGACACGGATGTATGGACATTTAATGTCAAAATATAGGTCTACATATATTTAATTATTGCAAATCCTTGAACAAGTGAAACATAGGCTACATTTAAGCCAATGAGACATTTAAAGGGTTAGTTCACCCAAAATTATGTCATTAATTACTCACCCTCATGTCGTTCCACACCCGTAAGACCTTCATTCATCTTCTGAACACAAATTAAGATATTTTAGTTGAAATCCGATGGCTCCGTGAGGCCTCCATATAGGAAGCAATATCATTTCCTCTCTCAAGATCCATTAATGTACTAAAAACATATTTAAATCAGTTCATGTGAGTACAGTGGTTCAATATTAATATTATAAAGCGACGAGAATATTTTTGGAGTGCCAAAAAACAAAATAACGACTTATATAGTGATGGCCGATTTCAAAACACTGCTTCAGGAAGATTCGGAGCGTTATGAATCAGTGTGTCGAATCATGATTCAGATCGCGTGTCAAACTGCCAACGGCTGAAATCACATGATTTTGACTTTGATTTAAAAAAAAAAAAAAAAAAAAAAAAAAAAAAAAGCCTTCAGTGTTCACAGCGGGTGGAATGGTGCGCTGTGATTGGTTGAGCGGATATATCGCGTTCTGCAGAAAAAGGAGACTGGTGTTTGTCGCGTTTTGGAAAGGAAGAGAGAAAACATGACAGAATAACACGACGGATATCGCATTTTGCGCAAAATTAATAAATGACTATATATATAAAATTGGAAATTATTTGAAAAATATCTACCTTGAAACAAACTTCTGACCAACATGTACACTTTCATTTTTCTTTCCATTATCTCCTATTAAAGGAATAGATTGTTTCGCTGCAAAGACAATTCCTTCTACTGTTTTATTATATTTACACTTCCTTCCAATTTTTAAATTTTCTTCACACAACATATAAAATTCCTTCCATTTTGCCTGTTTAAATCTCCATCTTACACATTGATTAATATTTTCCTTTTGTACTGCATTTTGAATTTCACATATTACTGGCAAATGATCTCTGCCTATATTATCTTCATGCACTGTCCATATCAGGGGCGGTTTCTTCATTAGGGCAATAGGGACAACACACCACCAAAGTGAGAAAGGGGCGGATTTTTCAATCACATTCAACCACAGAGTTACGCTAGCTGTCACTGCTAGGCTGTTTGTTCTGCCTCTGGATGTAGTCCAATCAGCATCGAGTCACGCTCTGTGGAGTACCGCCTCTTTTTGGGCATTTCAGTCTGGCGGAGATTTGCCCCGAGTGCTCCCATAGACTTCCATTCAAAGATTTTTTTTTTTCGAACTGCAGGCACTGCAATGCAATCTCTATGGGTTCCGGGAGGGCTCGCACTAACGTGCTTTCGTCATCATACGTAACCTCAACTTGTGCAGCGATTGGTGGAAACAAACATACCTCTATTAATCTTTTCTTTTTTTTTCTTTTTTTAAGCTGAAGTGACATTTAATAATTTCCTCAGTGCATAATTTACATTTGACAGACATATTCTCCATCTGTAAAAGTTAGAAAGTCGAGAAAATATTTCCATTTTGCAGTCAGGCGTGGACGAGCCTTCAGCAAGCACAAACTTCCGTGAACGAGCGCCGCCGCGCACCGAACAGACGGAGTTCAATCTGAGTAAAACACATTTTGCTCAAAATATTTGATTTTTTTTTTTTTTTTTTTTTTTTTTTTTTGGCGAACATAATTATGTCATATGTAGAATTTGGAACCTACAACTAAGTGTATTTGATTTCTGCTTCAAAAAACATTTTGTTTTTAGATTGTAAAGGTACAATTTTAGAATGTGATTTGACCCCTTTTTTGTACATAATTTATAGCATATACTACACAGTTACATTCATATTTGTTTTTATAGCCTTCAATATGAACATTGTTTCTAGGACAATATTGGGCAGGATCTTAAATAACATTTTTTTTAATGTTATTTAAGATCCTGCCCTGCCCAAAATATTTTTTGCACCAGCCGCCACTGGTCCATATACACTAATGCTCCAGACATCATGTGATGTTATCTGAGTCATATCCAAAGCAACAGTTCTTCTTTCGCTTTTAAAAGCTCATGTATTTCTTCAGCTAAGATTTCCTGTTAACTTTAAACACATTTATAAGCAGCGCTCTGACCTTCCCCACAGTTACAGCATTTGATCTCTGTTCCTCCTCACACTCATCTTCTCCTCTGCATTTTGACACATTTTGTCCTTTGCAGATATTTGCAGGTTGGTATTTGAGAGTTGGGGGTATATACTCTTGTACCAAAAAGCTTACACATTCTAGCTTCACTTTTGTCAGTGTATTTCCCTCAAACTGAATCCACATGCTCATACTTTAGTTAAGAGGTTCTCCTGAAAGGACAACTCCTGTTTTATCACCTATTTCTGTGCATGCTACCTTTCCTCCTGCTAGTGTTTTCATTTTAAGAATCTTTTGTTTCTGCTTCTCATCCTGCATTTGATCATTATACTTCTATTACTGAGTAAAGATACAGTTTTCACTATTCCTATCTCTTTCTCAGTTGTTTTTGATAGTTTCTCAGGATGCTTTTGTTGTTCTGATTGTTTAGCAAAAGTAACTCTCATTTTGAATTCTCGTTCTACCATCTCTTTACCGGCTTCATTTTTTATATTTCTCAATTTATTAATTGTTTGCTCACAATCAGATCCATCACCCATGCTGCTTTTCTTTTTCCTTTTATTATATATTAATTCCTGATAATCTAATATTAGTTTTCATCTTCTCATCCAACGCTATCTCACGACCAATTCGTACTTATTCTACGAGGTGGCTATTTCGTATAAATTCATACGACCTCACTCGTGCGAATTCGTACGATTTGTCTAATCCCCAGTGACGGTTAGGTTTAGGGGCGGGGTTTGGGGTAGGTCATTCGTATGAATTCATACGAATTTGTCAACTCGTAAAATACATACGATTTAGCAAAAAACGTATGAATTAGTACGAGTGAGGTCGTATGAATTCATACGATTTAGCCACCTCGTAAAATACGTACGAATTGCCGTGAGATCGGGTTGTCTCATCTTGTTTCATCCCTCAGGGTGTCACATTTCAGTTTGTTTTTGGACTTTGTTTGTATTTTGATCAGCTCCTCTGTTCAGTTTCCCGCCACTCCTTTGTTTCTATGGTTACCATCATTGAGTTCATTTGTCCGAGCTGGTTTTGATGAATTATCTTGTGAGCTTCCCTGTTTGTTCTTGTATTTCTGTGTTTCTTTCAGTTCTCCGTCTGTCCTCATCATTGTAAAGTTAGTTGTTCTGTTCCTGTTTCTGAGTGTTTTGTAGTTTTGAGTTTGTTTGAATAAAGAAGCTGCTGCATCATTATTCATTTGTGCTGCAACCAGAAACCCTGACACAGGGGTGAATAATATATATATATATATATATATATATATATATATATATATATATATATATATATATATATATATATATATATATATATATATTTTGATGCATTATAATGAATTATACAAAGATATTTAACCTTGTCATTGTACTTTCTGTGTATATAATCTCATATTATTGTGTACACAATCCCATGGTACATTTTTTTGTCATTATGATTGTTCATTGTTAAACCTAGTGCGGTTTTCCTCAGCATTTGCAATGTCTGCACAGAAGACGTCCGGCAGCTGCTGGAAGATCTCATCTTTGGAGAAGACTGTTGATATTATGCTCTAAAAAAGTATTGCTACTTAAAAATTAAGATGACCCCAGAATGAATTGCATTACTAGCCCACCCCAACATTTACACACAATAATAACAATAAATTCTGAACAATACTTAACTTTTTTGTCATATGACATGACTGCATTGGTCTAGCATGTATTCATGCATAGCTAAGGTGAATACATCTCAATTTTCAGTCAAGCAATGAATTAATGCATAAATTAATGAAATATTTTATTTACTGACATCGAGGCTATCCTTGCCTGAGAGCACCCATCTGCCTCATCACCTCATGAGAGTCTGTACAGAACCGAGGCTCGTTTCTACAGTCCTGTGTTCAAAGCACAGAGCGAGCTTTTGGCTTGCTGAAAACACGCTGTTGCTCTGTTTCTTCACGACCAGAGGTGAGCATGTCTTTGTGCCTGAGGCTGTTGTGTGCTGCGCTGTGCTTCACAATCTCTCTCTCCTCAACATGGACATGTTTGATCCAGAGAATGAGGAAGACCATGATGATGAACCCCTGAACCCCACAATCTTGAAGCAGGAGTGGGAGAACATGTGTGGGACATGGTTGTAGTGTTTTTTACTTTTATGGTGTAGTGAAACCACTGAACTGGTCAGCAGAAGGTTGCTGGTTCGATCTCTGCAGTCCTTGATCAAGACACTTTACTCCAGGTTTCTCCACAGGGATCATCCCTGTAATAAGAGCACTGTAAGTCACTTTGGATAAAAGCATCTGTCAAACGCATAAAAGTAAATGTGATTTTTGTAAATCCCTTTTTGTTAGTGTCTCAGGCACAAATGCTCAATAAAGCTGCTTATTTATAAAAGTTCATTTATTCAAGCTACTTCTATAATATAAATGCATACATGCATTTCATACAGTTTGGGGTTAGTTCACCCAAACATATAAATTCAGTCATTATTTATTTGCCTTCACACTATTCAATCCCTGTGTTTTTGTTTTTTGCAATACTTATAGAAGATTTTCCTGTCAGATGTTAAACAGACGTTTAAGTGTCTTAAAGATGTATATAGTTTAGAATGTGATGCATGTGTGCTTTTTGAACTCCTCTGTTATCTACAGTATACACAATAAAACATGTTTTTACAGCATTCAACAGTTTACTCTACAGTAGCTCAACATGTTTTTGGTTTGTAATACATTCAGAAACACCCACATCGCTGGTCTCCTTCATGTTCGCTAATGTTGTATCCTTTCCCGTAGCCTCTTGGGAAGACAGGGATAGAAAAGTATCCAATGACGAGTGCTTCAGAATCTGGACGGCAGCAGTAGACCATACATGTATTTCTCGACTACTCTTTTATGAGTACTGAGGTTTCAAACATACTACTCTTTTCTCTTTTTATGCCTATGAATCTAAATGATACAAGGAACAGACTGAAAGTGACTTTAATATTCACTGAAAATTGCACTTTTGTTGAGTTGACAGTCAGTCATCATGGGACACAGTTTTGGGATTAGACATCAGTGTTATTCATTTATTTTGGGCCTTTTCCACATTTATAGGACAGTGGAAGAACAAACGAGAAACCATGGGAGAGGAGAGAGAGGAACTGGATCAGAAAAGACTTCAGGATGAACCAAGAGCAGATTTCAGATGGAGTCTGGTGTAATCAGGAAATCACCACTGATCTACAGGAGGAAGATTTGTGATATTGAATCTCTCCAGCAGGGGGCAGTATATGACGGATATGACCTTGATCATATAAAACTATAAAAATGTTTTTCTGTAGGGCCTTTCAAGTGTCATGTGCAAAGCATGCTGGGAAACAGAAATCCCAGCTCAGTTTCAGTTAAACTTAAGTTTGTCTAAATTGAAAGAAATAAGTTCGTTAAACTCAAAATAATGAAACAGTTCAGTTTCCTTAAAATATATCAGTTCTGTGAAAAATATTTTTCTTCTGTGAAAGAAAAAGAAAGTGCTAAATACTCATAAAAGTTAATTTGACTGAACTAATTTGTTTAATTTAAGTTTGTCCTACTCAAATCTATTCATTATTTTGAGTGTTAGGGTTTACAGACTTTTAAATTAGATTGTCAATATATTACAATACTGAATAACACAAGGAATTGCCGCTTTCATATATTGAAAAATATGTGACAATATATTTACTTATATATCATTATATATGTAATTTTATATTCAATAATACACTTCATGATATATAGATGTATATGTGATCAGATATGGTGCAGCATGTGTACAAATATATTGAACATATGTTTAATCATGCAATGTATACACATATATATAGAAATATATAAAGTAATATATTTCTGATATTTCATAATTATTTACTTTATGTTTCATATATAGCTGGTTAACAAAAGCACAAACACACTTAAATGTACTGAAGTATTTAACAAAGAGACTATCACTGTTCTGAAGAGCACACAGACAGTATTTATTACATAAAGTAATTATAGTTTTAATGGTGTTCAGCCAATCATCAACTAACCACAGACTCTTCAAAAACTCACACATACAAAAAATATTAACTTTTTTATTCCGTGGTGTAAACAAGCTTCCATAGAAAAGGGAAAAACAATAATAAATAAACACTATTCCTATGTATATGTGGTAAATGTTTCAAACCACAGCATATTAGCCAGTTTTCACATTTGTCACACATATCTGCTACACTAAATTATAAATATTGAGCTTTATGAAATTACACTTTCATCTTTATTCCAGAGGTCACATTATGTTGTGTTACATGTCGTAAAAACTTGGTCTATTTAAATAGTCTATATTTATTTACTGTTTTAAAACACACACTTTTCACACTCTCACCATTGGTATGCATAACCATAAATAATGAACATTAAAAATAATTTCATAATGACCACATGTCCAGGTCAATCAGGACTGTAGCCTTCATATAATCTATAAGAAAATATTTGCTTATATTATAGGCTTATTTCCATAAGCTGCATAATATATTTGGGCTTTAATGCTTTGCATATATATATATAAAGATTTTGACATCATTATTGTGTTATTCTGCTTCATAAACACTGAACTGAAGTCATTATTCTGTCACAGTTCTAGTTTTGTGTTTCTCATCAGGTTTATAGTTATGCAGTATTGTATCTGAATTAATTTACTGATCCTCTCAGGACCTTCAGCTCTTACGATCTCCTAAACCAAAGAACAAACATCACAAACCACTCTTATCAGCCTTTGTTTCAAACATTTTATTAAAAAAATAAATTAATTTAACAAAGTGACAAAAATGAGAAATACGACAAGCAGATCATGTTAAGATGTCAATAAACATGAGAAGAGCAACAATACAGTTTCAAACAGAATAACACATGAGATTCATCACTGTATGAAGTTATGAACTCAACTAGACCTGAAGAGAAGACCATTTATCAGAAACATGTTTCATTCAAGTAGATGTCAAAAACTTGAAAGCTCATTTCATATTTAAAAATGTTCATTTACAACAAAAAAATAAAAAATAAGCCATTGTTAGCTTGAAGATTGCAACACTTTTGCAGTCCTGTTTGGTGAAATCACACACTTCACTGAAGAACATATGAGCAACAACACAAAATACAACACTTTATCACAGACTGATATCATTAATTTCCACAGTTATTAATGCTGAAAACATCTATAAACATCAAGCAAAGATTTTGCATTTTCATTTTAAAAGTCTGACATAGGATACATTTATGACACTATAGACCTTCTGAGCCAGAGAAACAAGAGCGCTTGTTAATTTTGTGTTTGCGGCAGCTCTGTGTATTTCTATGCATCGTGTCGAAGAGTAATTAGCTGGTGCACGTGGATTTACATATTGTAGAGTTAACAAAAGTTGTCATTAGCATTGTAATGTGAGACTACTCCAAAAAAAAACAACCCTATAGGTCATTTTTCAAGCACCTACGACCTATATTTACATTTTAAAGTAATGCGCCCTCTAGCTGGCGTAAAAATAATGACAGTGTCGTGTAACGTCTGTCATGAAATGACGTATAACTGTCATTACCAATCAAAATGCGTGTTCATTTAAATGCATTGTACACCATTTCTCCTATTTCCATTTAACAAAACACATTTTTTTTTATTAACGACTACACCTACCCCACCCCTAAACCTACCCTTAATGATTTATATACACTTTATGAGCACATGCATTCCCTGTGATCAAACCCACGATCACATGATCACATGATTGCATATTGTTATTGTAATGCTCTGCCAATTGAGCTATGCAAAACCCGAAATATGACGCAGATAATAGGGAACAATGTATTAAAATGAAAATGTCCTGTTGTCGATAGGGGGGCCACTTTAGTAAACGCTCCTATGGGTCGTATTTCAGGGAAGTGACAAACAACCTATATGGTCATATTGGTTGGAGAACATGTTGTGTAATGTTTGTAGAGTCAGAGTGTCCAGAAGCATTTAAATCCTCTGATGTTTCATTTTCTGATTCATCATGTTCATCTGCCTGAAACAACAACAGAGAATAATATTGTTACACAGATCACAAATATTAATGTTCTTGATCCTTTGAAATGTTTCAATAATCTGTCAAATATCTGAAGTCATATTTCAACTGAGCATACAGAAACATGATAAACAGGGACTGTCATGATCCTCTAGTCCAGATCATTCAGCGTTATGCTATTAATTTTCATATTCACACTGACGATACACAAATCTAAGCTGCCTAATTCTGTTTTTCCACCCCATCCACTTCTTGCCTTAAAGGGTGGCGTATGACGGTCGAGGAGAGAGAACGAGTAAGAGGGAGATTTGAAAATAATAATAAGAAAAAAACTGCAGCACGAGAGATGACACAATACAATACAGCTCAAAAGAATATCACTGGAATGAAGGTTTATGACTGGGCAAGTGCTTTAGGACCCGCATTTATATTAGAAAAGCTTTCCAGCACTGGAGAGAGCTAAGAGGGAAGGCCTGAAAACAGATGAGGAGGCTGCTTTGATCCCACTTCACATGTAAGTAACACTGGGTTTGATTGTCTGGAGCTGCTGTGCTGTTTACGACTAACAACAAACAATTGTTTGTATTTACTCTTGTGTACTGTACATTCATTTTTTGTGCTTCCTTGTCATTTGTTCATCATCATGCATTTTGTTGTGTGTCAGCTGTGATAAACAGACATCCACTCTCGTATTGCGTGTGTGACAGAGGCCAGATAGTGAGAGTTTTGCTGTTAAACTGCGGCACACTGACAACCACTAGAGAATGATGTGTTTAGCATCATTCGTAGTGTATTCGCCTCAAGTTCCAGCAGCGATCGGGCCGGGGTTTGTGACCAACTCGGAGCAGTGTAGTTAGGATTGAAGTGTGGATTTTGGAGGCGGAGCAATGAAGAGAGGTGTGGGTTTGTTTGGGTTGATTTCAAATATCAACAGTGTTCAACAACGAACTTGAGAAATCGCATACAGCACCTTTAAAGATTGTAAAACTGAATGCTGTAAAACTGAAATCATGTTAGTCAGTCTTAAACCCTTTGGCTCTTCTCGACATCTTCATTCATATTGATGGAGTGTTGGTTAGACCTTCATCCAGTGTGTGCAATCTGGGAGTATCTGATCCTAAATTTCTACCCTATAAAATACTTTAGACCTTGATATAAGAAAAATGTAATTCATTATTTAAAAAAAAAAGTTTAAGATTTTATTTTCCATGATTTTTCCAGGTTAATAAATCACACTTTTGCTTTTTTGATGCTTTAGACTGAATTATGATTCTCTGCACAAAGACAGACAATAATAAATGTGATGAAGATACCTGTGTGTGGAGAAGATGATTGTGTGTTTCTGTCATCATAATATTCTCCTCTGTTATTGCTGTCTGAGCCAGAAAAGATAAAACAGATTATATAAAAACTTGATACAGAGTTCATTCAGATATCCTGCTTTTGTAAATATAGATCTGCATGTTAGTATATTAAATCTCATAATATTATTTTATGTTTAGATGCAGAATAAAAGTTTTTAAAAAATTAAATCTTTTCAAAAAGTTCATATATTTCTACTGTCACATGGTGTATATGGTTAAAACTGTCCATGCTTTGTTCATACATTTAAAAAAATGTAAAACAAGAATATTTACAACAAGGTTGTATATTTATAACTCACCATTTGACCTTTTCCATTTGTAGATGCAGTAACCAGTTACAATCACAATCACAGCGAGAGCTACAGCTCCTGCTATTACGATCCATGTATGATCCGTTTCACAGTCAGAACATCTTCCATCTGCAGAACGATAAAATAAAACAAAATCATTATAAATGTTTTTTAATCAACATTATGAACTGTTGAAATGAGTTGATGCACTTTAAATGTATTTGTTTGTGGTGAGAAACATTAATCCATTCCAGCATTATCATGTATGTGACTGAATTTATGATATTTACCCCATTTTACTGAAACTGGTTCAGTCAGACTGCTGTGAATGAGCAGACAATCATAAGATCCTTTGAGGTTTCTGTTGATCTTCACACTGATTCTCATCTGAAAGGTTTCATCATCATTTGGTCTGATTCCTGAAGATGTTTGATCCTCAAGATTAGTTCTGTTCCTTCTAATGTTCATCTGAACATCTCTGGGGTAGAAACCAGTGGCCAGACACATCAGAACCAGATTATTGTCATCATCAGGAGATTTCCTCACAGAGACATGAACATCTGGAGAACCTGGAGAAGAAGAAGCATAAAATTAACATAAAATTTGACTATGAATTTGGTTCTGTGTGTAAAACTATTATATTCTTCACATCCATTAAAAATGAGACTTTTTGTGAGTAAATGATCACAATTAGAAGTATAGAGAAAACTCTTGCATATTTGAACACAACCTTAAAAAATGTTCTTATATTTTCATAATTTAGACTAAATAAATGTGTTTCATAATGCAAAAGACAGGCGATAATTAAACTGATCAGATCAGAACTTACTCTGTTTTGTGTTGTTAAATGTTGAGATCCAGTTCATGTAGGTCTTGAGGTAATACTTGATGAACTGGTTTCGTCCTGTTTGAAGATCCCATTCCTCTTTAGTTTCTTTGGCTTTGGGGTTTTTATCAATCCACTTCATAGTGTCAGAATTAAAGGATATAAAATCCTCTCCATCAAATCCATATTCATCAAAGACAGTCAGATTCACTGTTCCATCAGGAAGTTTCTCCAGTTCACAGCCAATTATTCTCTGAAGAACATGATCTACAATCACAGAACAACAAACTTATAAGAAGTATAGCGAGTGATTGGAGTTTGTCATGAACAGAACAAGGCATCAGTTTACTGTCTGGGATTTGTTGTGTCGCGTCAGCGAATGCATTTACTCACATTTATCAGATTATTTCATGTTCTAGCTTGTCATAACAAAAGTTCTGACTTTGACAAATGATTTTGATCAGAAATTTGAATATGAATATATAAGGTTCAAGATCCCAGGCATACGAACACTGATCACCATTATGGAGACTTCGAAACAATTACAGTGTGAATAATTCATTTCTTACAGTGTCATGATTAAAGACAACTTTATCATGTGAATTCACAGTAAAATGAGACACAGCCTGCACTGATTTGACAGTAAGTTTCTGACTACAGTTATTTATTGTACAATAATACTGTTTAATCCTGCAAATTAATAGCAATATTTTTATAGTGCACACTAACTTGGAGATTCAGTGTGAAAATATGAACTACAATATAAACACATATTATTATATAAACAGCAGATAAATATTTGCAATTTAATATAACATGATAATGAATGAGAGTAAATCATGAATCTCACCAGAACACTGTGAGTTTGTGCAGTTTGTCAGAGTCCTGATCTGATGAATGAACCAGTCTCTAGAATCAGGTGGATCTTTAGGAGCTTCAGTCCAGTCATATTCAGTCAGAATCCAGACTCTTTCTTCATCACTGAAGTGTTTGATCCGTCTGTCATCAGCAACAATCACAGCACTGAACTCTGGGAATGTGTCTGCTTTAGTCAGGACTGTAAACTTGTAGTGGAGGAAGTGTTTCTCTGAGGAACATATGAAACATGGACAACAATAAAAACACACACACACAAACAGAAGCATGTCATATAGTGACCATACACCCTCTTACATGTTCCCTGACAAGGATCTTAAAGGGTCATGAAACCCCCCTGTTTTAGCCTGGTCGTTCACACCTCTGAATTAAAACACTTTGTTAAAATGGGCGTGTAAAGCTCTGGAAAAGTGGGAGTGTAGAGGGGGAGAAGAGGGGAGAGAACAATCAATGAAGCACAGACAAACAACACACTCATTATACAGAATAATGAATATTAATATATGAGCATGGAGAAAATGACAACAAACTCCCAAGCACAAGGGAGAAATGCGAAAGGATATTTAGTAGGGCTAATAATAGTCTACTTTGATTACGTTTACGAGCACTGCCATCTCAAAATCAGTCTTTTGTCTATCAGAATAATCGTGTCGTCGCGTTCAGCATCTACACCACTGTATCAGTGTCCAGATTGCACATATAATTCATTTGAAGAAGACTTGATGAAATATGTGTGCATAACTACACCGTGCTGGTTAATGTTTGGTGCAGGAGAATGTGTGAAATAAAAACTTTAAACACGGATACTTTATTCTGTAAGAGCTATGTGACACGTGGCTAGTGTTACTAAACTCACCGCGGAGCTCCGTGCTGAAACCGATCATATGTGCGCTCTGCATGTATATCATATAACAATCGTATTTTTCATGTGTTCGTATTCAAACTCCAGTTCTGACCGCATCGTGGGCAAAAACAAAACAACACTCATGTGCTGCTGTGCTGAGGGAAACATACACACGGCTCGTGTGTTTGAACGCAGCTAGAGCAGGCAGAGGTGAATGAGCCGCACTTTTGTGACATTTGAATTCTCCGCTGTAATGCGATCTCATGCGAACATATTTTCCATTTGTGCTGGTAGATTACAGCAAAACAATCCACATGCACCCAAACCTCTGCTCTGGTCACGTCTCAGGAAAACACATTGTGTTGTGGCACTGAGGAAACGAGCACCAACGATATGTCTCTGAATGACAACAGAGGCGAGAGAAGTGATACTTCCTCATGCATAATACTGCAATTATAATCGTATGCATACTACAGCGCAGTGATTGGACTGAATGAGCTTTATGTCATGAATATATGTCAAGAATCGCTCGAAACAGTCTACGTCAGCATGTTCGACCATGCCCATACTTGGGCCGAAAGTACACGATTACGTCAGATTTGTGACGTTGCTCGGACTCAGCTTTTCAAACCGGAAGACATAAATCGCAAAAATAACTATTTTTCACTTATGAATAACATTAATGAGTACCTTTAGTGTTTTCAATGATGTGCAGCCTATACATATCTGTATAAAAAAATGACCCTTTCATGACCCTTTAAAAAGTGCATGGCTGGATTTTCTTAAATGCCTAATAAGTCTAAGACTTGATTCTGTTTTCTGAACAGTTCTCCTTCAATCTGTGCACTAGTCCAGCATTTGGGTTGCTTGTTTCTTCTTGAACGTCACAGTCATTGGTTTCAGTCGTGTCCGACATTTTAAGCTACAGTATAGCTATGCACCGTAAAATTAAGCATCACTATGAAAAAAACACTGATTTCAAACCTGAACTTTACAAATCATGCATGACATGTGATCATTTTTTTGCATGACTGTGACAGCGCACTGCGGATATATATATATATAGCCAAAACGAAATTTGAATGTCAAACCAAAACTTTAATAAACCTGACGAGTTTTTTCCTGAAACAGTCTCACAACAAAGGCTAACACACGATAGTATAACATAATAGTATAGTATAAAATATAGTTGATGAAACTATTGTAATTATAACCAAGTAAGTAAACTCTAAGGTTTAGTTTAAACATCAGAATTAACTGCGTCTGCAGGATCAGAAGTAAAACAAATGAATGCTTACCTTGATGAGCATCACTTAGACAAGAGTGAAACATAAACCCAACCATTACTACATATATAAAGAAAACGTTCGTAAACGAGATCATGTGAAACATGTTTCCATTTGTAAATACTCACGCCCAGAGATTCTCACTGTCATGCGTATACTCAGAACTGCTGCTAGTTCCGCTTTTGACGTTATCGAGGTAAAAAACGTTCAGTCATAAAAAAGTACTTAAATTTGTTGCCAACAGTATTAGCCTTTTTTTCTGGGTCAGGAACAAAGTTTAAAATTTTATGTTTAAAGTTGGCATGAAACGGAAGTTGAGATTGTCTTTTCTTTTGTGACGTCTATCCG
Organism: Chanodichthys erythropterus; assembly: GCF_024489055.1. Taxonomy (NCBI): domain Eukaryota; kingdom Metazoa; phylum Chordata; class Actinopteri; order Cypriniformes; family Xenocyprididae; genus Chanodichthys; species Chanodichthys erythropterus. The sequence continues at coordinate 13,163,298 of NC_090235.1, forward strand.
AGTGAAACGCCATGCCCGTTTGGGGATTTGTCTCCCAGACTCACTGTGAGCACCCTCACATTACTGTAGGAACTTTAATCATTAAGGATGACGAGGACGGTCAGTGAGAGAGCGCACGAGAGAGACTGACTGACTGACGGTGTGTGTCCGTTGGCGTGGAGCGAGTGTTTCCGTTTACCTCCATCAGGTTAAGCTTGACACTCAACTTCCATAGGAATGAATCTAAAATTGCTCTGGTGGCTTGCTCTGCTCCAGTGGACACACAGCCTGACTGACTGAGCGTTTCCTCCATCAGGTTCCTGTCAATGGTGACGGGCATCAGCAGTGGTTAATGCATTGATCTCTATAGAGTGAAGCATCAGCTTACGCAGTGACAGCATTTACCCCTTATGTCACTGGATCTTCCTCCATATATCTCCGTCCTCTCGCCATAGCCTGAAAGCAGGTTAATATTTTTGATTAAAGATTACAAGATCACATGAATTTAAAAAAAATAATGAATGGATAAATTATTGATAATTAATACTACAATATTCCATAAAAAAATAAGAGTTGTCAGTTTTGATTTCATTCCAACTTTAAGGTTTTGATTGGACGGGATGGTTGAGGGGTGTGTTGTTATACAGTTGAGCTCCAAAGTTTACGTACCCCTTGCAGAATATGCAAAAAGGTTAATAATTTCAACAAAATAAGGATCATGAAAATTGCATGCTATTTTTATTTAGTACTGACCTGAATAAAATATTTCACATAACAGATGTTTACATAAAGTCCACAAGATAGAAAAAAATAACATGATTACCTAAAAATTGTGGTTACCTAGATGATCTACGACTGTTTTTGTTTTGTGATGGTTGTTCATGAGTCTCTTGTTTGTTCTGAGCAGTTAAACTGAGCTCTGTTCTTCAGAAAAAAATCTCCAAGTCCTGCAAATTCTTTGATTTTCCAGAATCTTTTGCATATTTGAACCCTTTCCAGCAGTGACTGAATGATTTTGAGATTCATCTTTTCACACTGAGGACAACTGAGGGACTCAAACTCAACTATTAAAAAAGGTTCAAACATTCACTGATGCTCCAGAAGGAAACACGACGCATTAAGAGCTGAGGGGTGAAAACTTTTGAACAAGAAGATGATGTGCAAGTTTTTCTTATTTTGTTTAAAGATCATATTTTTTCATTTAGTACTGCCCTTTCGAAACAACAGAAGATTCTTGCATGTTTTCCAGAAGAGAGATAACTGATGAATCTGCAGGAGATGGAGGATTTTTCTGAAGAACAGAGCTCAGTTTAACTGCTCAGGACAAACAAGAAACTCATGAACAATCATCACAAAACAAAAAACAGTCGTAGATCATCAGGTAACCACACACAATATTGAGAATAAATGGTGTGTAAACTTTTGAACTGGGTCATTTTTATAAATTCAGCTATTTTTTTTTTATCTTGTGGACATGTAAACATCTGTTTTGTGAAATACTTTATTCAGGACAGTACTAAATAAAAAATAACATGCAATTTTCATGATCCTTCTTATTTTGTTCAAATGATTAACATTTTTGCATATTCTTCAAGGGGTATGTAAAATTTGAGCTCAACTGTACTTTAGTGAATCTACTCAATTTCTTAAGTCTGTGTTAAAGATTAATAATATTGATTTAAACTAAGTAATAATTGTGATTCTTGAAACAGATCAGTTTCATTTCTCATTCTCAAATATTTTGATAGAAATTTAATAATAATAATAAAAAAAAAATTAATATATTTAGTAAATGATATTCAGAGATTTTATTAAATTCTGTGACCTTAAAATGACAGGGCTGTAGTGACACTATAGGGTTTATTCAGGAAAAAAGTAGGTACCCTTTCTAAATGTACACAACCTACATTAGTACCTTAAAGGTAAATATTATTTCCTGAAGTGCACATATTAGTACATGAAAAATAAACACACTGATTCTTTGTAAGTCTAGATAATTAACTTACCTTTCTTTTATTCGTCCGGTCTTGCCCTGGTGAAGGCTGACAAGTTTTCGTCACATCTGGTGTTTGTGTCGTCTGGATGTTTTCATTCCGCTCCATCTTCTTCATCATCACACTATCGTGCCTCTTAAACTCTAGTTCAGGCAGATCTGTCCTTAATCCAGTCCTACAGTGGAGGTTGTAGGTTACAGTCATCCTCATCAGCATTAAACGCTAGAATGACGCTGTAGACGTTTCCCAAATAAGGGCGTTCCGAGAACAGGCGCCACACCCACCTCCTCCCAAACTGCATATGGGTCTTAACATAACAAATTTCACATATATTCAACGTATATAAATGTTTCACAAATAATGCTTTAGGACACTCAGCCCGGCAATGAGATACTCAAATGATTCTAGAAGTTTACTCAAAGATGCCTTATAATTTCAATACATTTAAAGTATGCCTCCTCTGTATGGATAGACAATTGTTATATTACAAAATACTATCTATAACCAAAGACACAAATTCTCAGAGGTTACTCAACATGTTTTATTATGACAAGTTTCAAAAATAACGAATGAAATAATTATAGAAATAATGTCTCTTCTGTATTAGAAAAATAAATAAATAATAACTAAAAATACATATTAGCAATCCAAAGTGAACAAAAATAGCTCTCACAAACTTATAAAAACTAACAAAAAATATCAATATCTTTAGTTTTCTTCTTCATGCTCATTTTCCTCTTCATCCTGTTTTTCTTCCTCATCCTCCTTGTTTGCCCATCTATATTTTGCTGTAGAGCTGATCTTTCCCAGCAGTTTTTTGTTGCTTAACAAACAAGCATGAAAGTTATAAAGAAATGTAGGCTATATAGGCTTATCAGCTGTTACATCGCAGGGTACAAAGGAAGAGCACAACTAGCTGAACTCATTGTATAGACGATAGCTGAAGGTTGCTCTGCTGTTACACAAAGTATCTGTTATTCATTTACAGACGACTGCACAAATCGTGCAAACTAATGAAAACATTATAAACTCTTACCAAGAAGTAAACAACTGTAGTTTAGGCATAAGTCAGCAGCGACACTGAGAATATAGTTACCTTTATGGAATAATCCACTAATGTCTTGAGATACAATCTGAACTAATATTCTCAGTAGCACGAGAAAATTTGCACGAGTGTCTGCGAAACTCATTTATATTAATGCTCAATCTTCGGAAACCGAAAATCTCAGAAACTGAAAATCTCGTAACACCGGTCAATTTAATGGCCCAATGAAAAATAATGAAAACCAGGACATTTTCATAACTTTATAAAAAACAACCAGGACGGCCAGGACAGTACGTGAAAACAGGACGTTTGGTCACCCTACTATAAATATGACCCTTCTTCCTGATTAAATCTGAGAATGCTTTGTATAGCCTACCACACTTGATCTGTGTCTACTTGTTCATTCTCCCGAGATCTCGCGCTGCTGCTGCTACACATCACAGGGGTTAAGGCGCCTGTTTCTAAACTGATGACTGAGACGACAAATAGGCTATCCTACCTATTATTAAGATTTTGATCTAACTAATACTTTTAGCCTTAGTCATTATATATTGCAAACCATAACATTCATATCAAAGATATTAGAAAAAATATTTTGAGAAATTGAGGGGGGGAAAAGAAAAAAACGAAGAAAGAAGAAAAAAACAGAAAAGGGTATATTTAAATTGAAGAAGAGGAATTTAAGTCCTTGTAAATGTCCATAGTTCTGATTGCTTTGCGGTTTGAGAGTCCTTGTAAGGTTTCAAAATAAATCTTCATGTCAGCATTGAAGTGATACTGGGTATCCTTTCAGACAATTTACATTTGTATGAAATTTACCAAGTAATATTATAAGATTTAACATAAACACTTGACTCTTATCTATACCTTTTTTTGTCATAATAAAAAATAACATCTCTTTTCTCTATTTTAATTTGGGTTCCACTTAACATATTAAATAAACAGTCCACATCAGTCCAAAAGAATTTATGTCGAAATGTCTCAGGACAGTGAATCAAACGTCTGAGATTATTTCGTTTGTATATGTTGTTGAATATGGTTTTATGACGTGAGCCACATGACTACGCTGGTCCTCACCTTTTCTTTTATTTAACAAATGTACATTTATGTCCCTGTTACACTTAATTTTCCTGGTTAAATATATTTATAACATAATAACATTACATAAAGAGAGGCCAAATACAATTCTATTTTCACACTATAATGCTCTGTTTATTAACCCTCTACTGCACACATGTTGATGGCACACACAAAAAAAAAAAAAAAAAAAAAAAAAATCCACATAATTTTTTGGTTCATTTGGGAACGTTTTATTGATTAAAGAAAAAAGTTTATCAATAAACTTTCTTTTAAAATATTTTTTTGTTGCCTCAGGGCAACATTGTGCGACAGTTGTACAGAATAATAGAAAATTATCATCAAAAACTTTTTTAAAACATTTGAAGAAATCATTAAGTAAAAAGGAAAAAACACTTGAAAGACACTGATATATTGAATTTGATACATGCATATGTCTGTATCATGTAGTGTGCTATGCAATATAATGTACTTCATGTACTCAGAATTCACTCCGTACGAAACTTCAAAAAGCACTTCTTCTCTGCTGTGACATAGTGGTGTATGTTACAATTTTTGCACATCACTTTGGGTGTTCCTTGGGTCTTCCCTTCTTATAATACATTGTGGTCAATGTGAGGTACTGTATAAAACCTCATCAAAAAGTACCCCTTATCGCCCAACGTTGCCCTGAGGCAACGAAAAGAAAAACTGAATTTCTGAACATGCAAAATAAAAAAAACTTCATAAAACCTGACAAAAGGCTTCTCTATACTTTCATACACACACACATATTTTTATGTACAGTTCATGTCGTTTTAAATAAGATTCCTATAAAGCAAATAATCTTGCCTTCTTCTCACACCATGTGCTCCTGTGACCGTGTGTCAGAACAGGACGTCCCACCTTTAAACGGTGCTTGATTTTGACTCCCACCCCTTACTGGAGTGTTCTTTGGTACTTTCTCGACATTTCTAATTGGTTGTAATCATTTAAAGAAAATTTTACAAAACATAGGGCTTAACAAAACTTTCCGTTGCCTGTGCTGTAAAAGGTTAAAACAAAGTACAAATTTAATCAAGTTAGTGTATTTACATATTTATTTTTTTATTTCTTCCAAAATAATAGCTAAAGAATAGCTTTCATGCTGTTTATTTTTTAGATACTAGTATCTATTTCATTAGGCACTTGTTCATTAGCTGCTAGAATTTATTCTTTAGGTACTAGTACATTTTTACAGATACTAGTACATATTCATTAGATACAACTTCTTATTATAGTGGCTTGTATTTAATTATACTTAAGAACAATTAGAACTAGTACTTGCTAACATGTTTATAAAATATATAAATGTTTATAAAAAAAAAAACACAGCTTTCACAACCATGAGGTGAGGTGTCAAGAGAAATGTGTTCTCTTCCAAACAATTTGATAAAGATTTTAAAAGAACTTGGAAAATCTCTTGGGCCAATGAAGTTTTCATAATGAGACAAAGACACATTCTGTGAGCTCGAGTGAAGTGTATACCACATCCTGTAAAGATGACGAATGTTGTGTGTAGGTGAATATAGGTTTTGGGGACAGAAGCATTGTTTTAACTGACAAAAATGAAGACAGTTAGGAAATAAATGTCTAGCAAGGTAGAAATCTGATAAAAATGAATAATAAAAAATGTATTGCTTAAGCCATTGACACAAATAGAAAATGCATTGACGCAAGTAAAAAAGGTGACAGACAAGTAACATAGCAATTAACGCATGCAGGTAATATGTTAACGCAAGTAAATGAAGAGATAAAGTGCGTCAAAAGAGAATATAAAAACAGGGCCTTTATAGCTCTCTGAGAAGTTGTGAACCGTAGGCCTAGGAGGTACGGTAGTGACCAGAAGTAGACCCTGAGATAATATAGTCTAAGAAGAAAATATTATAGGCCTACCTGACTTCTCCTGAATCTACAAAGTAAAAAAATACACTACAACTTCAGGACATTAAATAATGTAAATTTTACATATTTTTTTTAAGTAACAATATACTTTCAGTCTATTGTTACAATGACTATTTTGAGCAAACAATTTAAAATATAGCCTACCTAAAATATGCTTTTAAGTAATGTTCAAATAAGTGCACTTTTTAAAAAAAATACACAGAACGTTCATATTAAATATTTTTCTAAAATAAATTTTTAAAAAATATGCTGGATTACAATTTAATAGGTAAAAGTATGATGCTAATATACTTTTTATATATGTTTTCACTGTCTTAAGAAAATTAATTATAATGTTAATAAACATTTCTATTTCAAATAAATGCTGTTCTTTTGAACTTTCTATTCTTCAAAGAATCCTGCAAAAATGCATCATGATTTCCCCACAAAATATTAAGCAACACAATAAAACAGTTATTCTAAATTGTAATAATATTACCATTTTTTGAAGCAATAAAAACAGCCAGGTTGAGCATAAGAGTCTTCCCTCAAAACTATTTTAAAAAATCTTACCAAAACCAAACATTTAAACAGTAATGTGTGTATTTTATTATTTGCTCTTATGCACACCATTTTGCATTTTGTACCATTCAGAATAGACATGCGACCCAGCATACTAGCTTTAAGATTTCATGATGGTGCACACCATGTTCCAGCGACAGGAAGAGAGGAGGTTTTCTGCAGCAAAACATTCATTCGGGTACGCTTTTTTGTTGTGGAACCAAGCCTCGGTTATGTGGTTAACATATGCAGCACCCACAAAAGCATGATAAATAACAGCTCCACTCTGCTTCCCGTCGTACCTTGTAGTTTCATTATGCCTGACTGCAGTTCACACAGAAAAACAGCTCTTAGAACTTTTTACACAAACAGGCAAAAAAAAAACAGTAAACCCTTACTGTTTGAGAAAAGGATTTGATGCAGAGCAGTTTCATGTTTACTGTCTCAGAACATGAATCTTTCCATATGCAAATACTTTCAATTGTGAATAAGAAAAAGAAAGAAAGAATTAAGAAAAAAACATCTGTATGAATAATATATGTTCTCAATGAAGGGCAGTTTGGGATGTTTACCTCAAAGTCCCTTTTTATCTTTCCCCTCAAAGCTTCTAATCTCTGCCTTCAAGCTTGTAGAAACGTCAGATGATGATGATGATGATGGTATCTGTGTATTCATGACATGTTAGTGCAGTTGTGCTCATGAGGAAAAAATAACGAATGCAGTCAGATCTTCAACTTCCTGTTTCTCTTGACTTTCCTGTAAAAAGGCAAAAAAGCCCATCAATATATATATATATATAAGTTGGAAATTATTTGAAAAATATCTACCTTGAAACATAAACTTCTGACCACCAAGATACACTTTTATTTTTCTTTCTATTATCTCCTCTTAAAGAAATAGATTGTTTCACTGCAAAGGCAATTAAATTATTATTATTATTACAATTTTCTTCGCACAACATATAAAATTCCTTCTATTTTGCCTGTTGAAATCTCCATATAACACATTGATTAATATTTTGCTTTTTTGAATTTCACATATTACTGGGCAATGATCTCTGCCCATATTATCTTCATGCACTGTCCATATACACTTACCAGCTAATGCTCCGGACATCACTGTGAGATGTTATCTGAGTCACATCCAAAGCAACAGTTCTTTCTTTTGCTTTTAAAATCTTCTGTATTTCTTCAGCTAAAATTCCTGTTAACTTTTAAAAGTTTATAAGCACATCAGCATATGGCCTCCCACAGTTACAGCAATTGATCTCTGTTCCTCCTCACACTCATCTTCTCCGCCACATTTTGCACAGCACATTTTGTCCTGTACAGATACAGATATGTCCCATGCATTGGTATTTAAGAGTTGGGGGCAGGGGTGGAGCTAGGGGTGGGCTTAGGGGGCTGTTTTTCCAAAAGCCCCGAATCTTTCAGGTTTGAGGTTTCTTAGCAGTGCTGTCAAAATATCATTTTTCTAATCTCTTTAAATATGACCATTTTAGCACATTTGTCAGCTAAACATTCATCCAGTGTTTCCCATTAATTACCATATGCCACCATTGTTTCATAACTACAAAGTTCATCATACTTTAGTTAAGAGGTTCTCCTGAAAGGACAACTCTGTTTTATCACCTATTTCTGTGCATGCTACCTTTCCTCCTGCTAGTGTTTTCATTTTAAGAATCTTTTGTTTCTGCTTCTCATCCTGCATTTGATCATTATTCTTCTATTACTGAGTTAAGATACAGTTTTCACTATTCCTATCTCTTTCTCTGCTGTTTTTGATAGTTTATCAGGATGCTTTTGTTGTTCTGACTGGTTAGCAAAAGTAACTATCACTTTCAGTTCTCGTTCTACCATCTCTTTACTGGCTTCATTTTTTTATATTTCTCAATTTATTAATTGTTTGCTCACAATCAGATCCATCACCCATGCTGCTTTTCTTTTTCCTTTTATTATATATTACTTCCTGATAATCCATGGCTGCGTTCAAACCGTATACTCTCTGACTAGGTGCTTAATTTTACTTATCGAGTGCTAAAAGAGTACTTTATAGCCTGATCACATTGAGTATCTGATCCTATGTTATCACAAGTAAAACAACTTAAAAGATATGAGTATCAGGTTTAATTCTTCTTGGTATTGATGAAACTTGCTCATTTTGTGGTCTTGTTGAAGAAACCGCTGCCCATTTATTTTGTGATTGTAACCAATACATTTTGTGTAGATCTAGGTGGATTAGGGTCTCCTTTATCTTTTACTCTTCTTGTTGTTGAATTTAAGTCTTGTGTCTTCAGGGTGTCACGCTTCAGTTTGTTTTTGGACTTTGTTTGTATTTTGATCAGCTCCTCTGTTCAGTTTCCCGCCACTCCTTTGTTTCTATGGTTACCATCATTGAGTTCATTTGTCCGAGCTGGTTTTGATGAATTATCTTGTGAGCTCCCCTGTTTGTTCTTGTATTTCTGTGTTTCCTTCAGTTCTCTGTCTGTCCTCATCATTGTAAAGTTAGTTGTTCTGTTCCTGGTTCCTGGTTTTGAGTTTGTTTGAATAAAGAAGCTGCTGCATCATTATTCCTTTGTGCAACCAGAAACCCTGACACAGGGGTGAATAATATAGATATTTATGAATTATCCAAAGATATTTAACCTTGTCATTGTGCTTTTTTCTGTGTATATAATCTCATATTATTGTGTACACAATCCTAAGAATTATTTTGACTGTCTTACAAGAAATAAGCATGTGTTCACAAACGGAAATATAACTAAAATAACATCGGTTCATCCGTACCCGAGCAAGAATCATAAAAGACATGATGAGATGTAGTAGACTCCTCATATGATACTCTAATGGTCTTTGGTCTTTCTCTTTGTAAAACAGGAATAAACAGAGCAATATTATGGTCCAGTCACTCCGGTGATCCCACTGGTGGCTGAACGACAGATTTACATGCACCTATAATTGAACCATAATAAAGATCAAGAGTCGTATTAATGTGTGGGACAGGACACATATTACTGATTTAATTTTGTTCCATCAGGAATTATTGGTGAAAAGTGTCTCCCCAGCTAACAAAAAGGAGTTGTCAGAACGTTTTGTTAACATTCTCTTTAAGTTATGAAAACGTTATTTTGGAATATTTTCTAAACGTTCAAAACGTCCAGTTTTTTTAATGTATCAAGAATGTTTTTTCTTGGTTTATGTGAACGTTAGAGGAACATTCCATTCTATCATTTTGGAAATGTTATAAAAACGTTATTTTGTAATATATTTGGAACGTTCAAATTAACTGTTTTTAAGAACGTTTTTTCTTGGTTTATGTGAACGATAGAGGAACATTCCATTCTATCATTTTGGAAATGTTATGAAAACGTTATTTTCTGAAAGTTCAAAACCACCTGCCCCGCTAGAAATTTTACGTTCCCAGAACATTCTCAAAACATCCCCACTGGTGTTAAGGACGTTGTCTAATAATGTTCCCAGAACGTTCAGAGACGGTCACGATGTGGAGCTCTTTTAAGGTTTGGGGGACGTTATTTGTCGGACATTCACAGAACGTTTAGGGGACCATATTTTATTTGTATTTTTTTAGGGAACATCCCTGCTGCCCTCGTCAAAAATGTCGATTAATAAGAGTATCTGCTCAAACAAAAACTAATTTTTCTTAAATGTCTTACAAAAAACAACAGCACATGCATGAGCTAATGTAACTGCTGTATCACTGCATCAATAACTACACAGTTACTGTCTTTAAATAAAGCAACATGCAGCAGAGCATCAATGTTTCTGGATCATCACTGACTGAAGCTCAGGATCTACTCTCCAGCACAATGGTGACACACAAAACTCAGATAACAGAAACAACATTAAACACTAACAGATCTCTCTAGATCTCTGCATCTTCACTTATTACAAACCACTCTGACTTTGTTTCTTTCATACAAATCTTCTTTATGAGGTGTTGATGTTTTATCAAATTTATAAATGTCACCGTTATGGAGGTAAGCGCTTGTTTTAGTTGAGCTCCTGACCCTCTACATTTCAATTTTTTTTCTCCAATTGTTGCAATTGTGTTTTAAAGCATGCATTGCAAAAGAAATTGTGACAAAAATCTGATCATATGGATTTGATTGTTCATTGTTTTTTTTCTCATCATACAGTGGCTTTATTCTCTGGTCTCTGAATATTGTATTTGCTTTCGTGTTATTATATGTCACCATCGTTGAGGATCATACGCTGATTCATGATGTCTGTGTTGAAGTTTGAATAAAAAGCCCTCCTTCAAACTCTTGTCTGTATAAAAAATTAAATATAATAAAGCATTAATAAAACTAACAGTTAATACATTCACAGCTTGAGGCTTTAGTGACGATGACTAAATCAGCACTAAACAACTCAACTGATCAGAATTTCTCTTGCGTCTATTGCTATCACTATCATGTCTTGATAACACAGTTAAAGCAGACAGAGAAAAACTAATGTTATGTGTCAAGAATCAAGAGCCCATCTAAAGCAAACGCTCACCTCTATAACGGTGACTTCAAACTTTATTATTTTCTATAAAACACAAACGCAGAAGCGGTGTTCTCGTGACTTTGTTCAACTTTGCCTAAAAGTTCTCTAAAAGTGACAAAAATTCTGACATTTTACAGAACATTTGTGACATAAACGTCCTCTTTTGGTAATGAAAGTGCTGCAGTTCAAGGTTCCTTATATGACTTTAGGGGGACATTCCAATTTGGGTCATTTTATGGTCACATAAGAACCCAGATAGCAAAATTGATATGGCCCAGATCTGGCGCAAATTTGACACTTTCCTTTGGCCCACTTTTGGCAGGAATGATGGCACTTGGGCGGTCCGCTCCTGTTTTCCAGATTTGGACCACAAGCAAGCCACAATAATGCCGCATGTCAGCCATAAACAAAACGAATGAAGCAGAACTGGCCCACATCTGGGCAACAGTTCATTTTGATTCTGGCCCAGATCCAACAACCTTGCTGTTGCCCAGATGTGAGCCAGTTCTGCTATATTCGTTTTGGTTATGGCTGACATGCAGCATTGGTATGGCTTGCTTGTGGCCCAGATCTGGCGCAAGTTTGACACTTTTCATTTGGCTGACTTTTGGCAGGAATGATGGCACTTGGGCGGTCCGCTCCCGTTTTCCAGATTAGGGCCACAAGCAAGCCACAGTAATGCCGCATGTCAGCCTTAAACAAAACGAATGAAGCAGAACTGGCCCACATCTGGGCAACAGTTCATTTTGATTCTGGCCCAGATCCAACAACCTTGCTGTTGCCCAGATGTGAGCCAGTTCTGCTATATTCGTTTTGGTTATGGCTGACATGCGGCATTGGTATGGCTTGCTTGTGGCCCAGATCTGGTGCAAGTTTGACACTTTTCATTTGGCTGACTTTTGGCAGGAATGATGGCACTTGGGCGGTCCGCTCCCGTTTTCCAGATTAGGGCCACAAGCAAGCCACAGTAATGCCGCATGTTAGCCATAAACAAAACGAATTAAGCAGAACTGGCCCACATCTGGGCAACAGTTCATTTGAATTCTGGCCCAGATCCATCACCTTGCTGTTACCCAGATGTGGGCCAATTCTGCTTTATTCGATTTGTTTATGGCTGACAAGCGGCATTGGTATGGATTGCTTGTGGCCCAAATCTGGCCAACAGGAGTGGACTGCCCAAGTGCCATCATTCCATGCGGTATGTGGGCCAGAGCGAGGTTTTGGATCTGGGCCAGAATTAAAATGAACTGTTGCCCAGATGTGCGCCAGTTCTGCTTCATTTGTTTTGTTCATGGCTGACATGCGGCATAACTGTGGCTTGCTTGTGGCCCTAATCTGGCAAACAGGAGCGGACCGCCCAAGTGCCATTATTCCTGCCAAATGTGAGCCACATGAAAGTGTCAAGTGTGCAACAGATCCAACCCCTTTGCTCTGGCCCACATACCACATGGAATGATGGCACTTAGGCGGACCACTCCTGTTGGCCAGATTTGGGCCACAAGCAAGCCATACCAATGCCGCATGTCAGCCATAAGCAATACAAATAAAGCATAACTGGCCCTAATCTGGGCAACAGTTCATTTTAATTCTGGCCCAGATCCAACACCTCGCTCTGGCCCACATACTGCGTTGAATGATGGCATGATGAGCGGTCCACTCCTGTTTGAAAGATCTGGGCCACAATAAAGCCACAATCATACCACACGTAAGCCAATAACAAACCAAATAATAAACCAGAACTGACACTAATGTGGGCCACAGTATATTTTTATTTTAACCCTAGTGGATTAAAATAAAAATCCTCATGTGGCCCACATGCTGCCTAGAATGGTGACATTTTGACAACGCATTACTGTTTACCAGATCAGGCTATTTCAAAAGTCAAGTCACCTTTAATTTAACACTTTATAGACTGTTTCAAAGCAGCTTTACAGGTATAAACAGGAGAATGATTCAATTATTCCAGTTCAATTCTGCTGTAAAGCAGCTCTAAAAGAAATAGTGTCATTGTTCAGCTGAAGTCAGTATGTTCTGTTCAATAGCTGTAAAAAGTTAATCAATTATGAAATCAGTTCAATTTGTTATAAAGCAGCTCTGCAAAAAACAGTGATGTCATCGTCCAGCTCAGTTCAGTTCTCATATGATAGTGTCAGTGCAATCAAATCAATATTATTGCTGAATATTAAGTGTCCCAAACTTAGCAAGCCAAAGGCAACAGGGGTAAGGAACCCAAAATCCATCAGGTTACAAAAATGGAGAAGAAAAAAAAACCTTGGGAGAAACCAGGCTCAGTCAGGGACCAGTTCTCCTCTGGCCAATGAACGAATATGGTGTGATGTGATTCAGGCAGCAACACAAGTCAGATTGTGGATTGGTATAATCTAGAATATTTCATATGGTTCCATCAGTTTGAAGATCAAGATACAACACGCCGGCATAGAGTTGAAGCTAGCCGTAGGGGTCTGTGCAGAGGACTTGTCTGGTTCTTGTGGTCTTTGCTGAGGATCTTTGCCGATGGCTGTCAACGAAGTTCTCACAGGGGATCTGTCTGGCTTGTCTAGTTGACATGGTCTTCGTTGACATTTAGGCTTGCGTCGTGGTCATGCCAAGATGCAGGTCCACCATCTGATCTGGATTTGGAGGGGATCCAGCTGACTATGGTAACCTCGGGATAAGGAAGAGACAGACAAAATGTTGACTGAGTTTTGAACTCACACCAAAACTCCCATTATAATCAACAAACCTCTTATTTACATTGTGTTTGCACTGTTAGTTATGATGAACGTATTTGTTAGTGAGCAGAATTCGAGTTTCAATGATGAGATCACTGCTTACATACACTCAACATGACTGTGATCAGCTACAATGCTCATTCAAAGTTGCAACCTTTCATGCCACTATCTAAATATAATGCAATAGATCTAAATGTAATGTTATAGTCAAGTTTTTAATAATACATATTATTATGTAATAATGTCACAGTTAATCTCTAAAATAAAAACAACATAAAGAAACAACATAAAGAGTATATTTTAAATACTTTTTAATGGCATGTTTTTATGAAATAAGGACAGTCTCACTGAAACTAAAGCCACGTTCGTGCACCGTCTGCATGACATAATGTTCGTCATCTGGAGGGCTCACGGACGTCTGCATACCTCGTCCATGTGCAGGCCAAATTTCAAGACTGTGTGGTGGATGGTGGATGCACTATTTTTATTCTCTGATCCTACCCAGCGAAGTCCCGTTGATGGCACGATTCGTGAATTAAATTGTACTGCATGTGTTGAACTCGGTCATCCACGCACATCTGTAGTTGAGTATACTTTGAAAGATGCGCAGACAAGACTGCATGTGAGATGCGTCTGGCCGCGGAAAGTGAAGTATACCCGGGTCTTAATACAGCTACTGATGTCCACTTTCTCACAACTCATTTACTTTTCAATTAAGACTTCATTTCAAGACGTCATAAAATCAAAATTGACCTTACTTACTTTGTTAGTGCATATTACTAGTCTTGTGGTGAACAATTAATCCGTGCAAGTTAATACACCGAAAAAAAATTGTTTGTCGTGGTAATCTTTAATCAAAATCTGAAATGTTACTTTTGGTCTGAAATGGTGTTCCTTCTCTGATAAAATAAAACCACTCCCCCCCCAACCCTTAGTCTGCTATGAGCGAGAGACGGAGAGGAGGAGCGTTAAATTAAAACTCTGCCCTCTATTCAATATTCTGTTTCGCTTGGAAATATGTCACAACACTGGAGAAAAGACGTTTGCACTTCCGGTTCACGGGGACTTTAACTCATTTAAGGCTGCTCCATTGGTGATATTTAACAAAACTGACATTTTTGACATTATCGTGTGTGTTATTGTTTCTTCAAGCATGACAGAGAACTCGATACTGGTGGGCCGTCCATGCTCACTATACTGGTGCATGTCTTTCTGTGCGTCGTGTGTGTGACAGGACATTCACAGACAGTGCGTTCTCTTTTTCTCTTTTGGTGCGCTTAAATGGTTTAAAAGCATTCGCAGAAATAAGAGCGTAATCATATATTGTAATGCTAGCCAAAGGATGAAACAAACAAAACAAAAAAAACATATGCTGCATTAACTGTGTTAAATATTTTAATGCGTTAAACTGGAAAAAGCACTAAGTATTTCAGTTGATTTATTCTTTCCAAGCTGATTTGTGGCACATGGAGAGGCAACAGCAATACAGCTATTTGATTTGCGCTCATTTCATTCATAGAGTTTACATTTATTCACTTAACACACTCATTATTGCACAGTGATTTTGGAGGATTAAATATAATATCATTATATCATTATCCAGCAAACACGAGGAGTAACTGTGTGCTGTGTGTAACTGCGGACACCCACGAACCGTACCCGAGTCCGCTTAAAAAGGGTGGTCTGGGGTGCGGTTCAAGTGAACTCAGGTACAGTTCGCTTCTGATATAAATGCAAACGCACCAAGCTGCGGAAGTGAACCGCTATTAATGCCGTATTATTTGATAAAAATGTGTGTTTGTGTGTGTGTTTCACTCACTTTCCCGACGAGCGTGACTGACGTGCTGCAAACAGAGAGCTGTAGCATAACTTTTCTCATTTCTGCTCGCCTTCAGCATTCTACATTCGTGGGAGATAGATGCAAGTTCCGTTATGAACAAAACCTACGGTTCAAAAACAAAAATGGTGAGGAGAGCAACGTTATGCATTTTGCCGACTTCTCCTGTGCCATCGTTATTAAGCAACGTAGTCAACAGCTGCTGGTTTGATGACGAAAACGAACCGTGGTTCGGACCCAAATAATATAATGTGAACACAGTCCAGTGGCCGCAGGGAGAGGGGAGAGCAATTGAACTCGCGTTCGGTCCAGGCAATCGAACCAAGTGTGAAAGCACCCTTAGATGCATTTTAAAAACCAACCTGTTTAACACGAAATACTATTCTTCTCATTTGTTTTACTATATTTATGGTCCACAAAATAAATAAAGGAATAAATTAAGACAGTTAGGATAGCCTACCGTTATCAGCATGTTATGCTGAAATTTGTCTCTTGAGAATAGTTTGCACTTTGCTTTTTGTGTGATATACATTAGCTCACTTTCTGGCTCACACGGTGTATTTGACCAATTAGACGCGCAAACAGAGGCTTCAATGCTTGTCCGTCTTACACTCAGAGTATGCGCATAGAAACATCCTGCCAGTATTTAATTTTATTTTTAATATCAACCACGTCCTGCTCTTTACTTTCTCATTCATTCATGTTTCTTTATTAATAATGCCAATAGCCCTGCCCACTGAAAGCTGCGTGGACTGTCACACAAATACGAATATGACACATTTATAGGACATAAAGGTCTATGCAGTAAACGAAAGTAACTGGTGAAATGTTTCGAAATGTCCCTTGGCACAGCAGAGCACCAGTTTTAATAAAAGGATATGTTTAAGTTCAGCCACTATTTTACATACTTTAACATTTTCGCAGATGTTCAAGAAATTCTTTTCGCCGATACTACAAACAAGCCGCAGCCGCATGAATCTGATGAGTTCAGGAGCTCTTGGTTACCATAGAAACGGTGCGGTCATGGCCTCAACATCGCGGTAGGCATCTCATTACTGCGGTATTGCGGTTATCGTAGCTCTAATTCAAGCATTCAACATCCTCGTAGTATAATACAAATTAATACACAGCAAAATAGACAGTGTAACTGACTTACAGGTTTCTTAGACAGTCCATCTTCATTCCTCTTTTTCTCTTCTCACTCTGTCTCACATGCAAGTTGAAGTCATCTTTTGATGCAGGATTCTTCTTAATCTGTTGCTGTGAGCCTGATGTTTCTGACAAGTAATAAAACTAGTTAGTGCAGTATAATGTACAATGAATACATAGATGAATGTCCAATTGAATTATAGTCATAATTTTATTTTACTGTTATGCCATAATAAAGCATAAGTAAAAACACTTGTCTACAGTACCGTGCTGAACCGACTGCAGGTTGGGAAACAGTGAGTGAAAGGGAATTCATGCTGGTCAATGCTGGTTTTTACAGCAGGAGGATCTACATTGAGGAGACAGACAATGTATCACTTCAGTATTATTGACCACTGGATTTACAGTTTAACTGGGCTACATGGGACTTAACTGTATATCATGTTACTTAAGTAAAACCAAACTAACGTTAACTGAATGTATGCCGTCACGTGACGTGAATGAACGAAAGAGACTCGGTTCAAAAGACTCGGAGGTGAACTAATCAACGTTATTCACGAGATATTACATAAAATAGTTAAAAACAATGAACTAATCAGTCTTGATCTACTGGCCGTATCATAAGAAAAATGTAAACAGCGCGAACATAGCAAATTACTATGTCCGGTCACTTAATCATTGTAGCCTACACAAACTACAAATCTTCTACATAAACATTCATATTTTTTTTTAAATAAAATCCTGAAAATCCAGAGATAGCAAAAGTTGAAATGACTAAGTAACTTAAATTCAAATAGCCTTACCTATGTGTTTGCTTGCTAACGATTTAAGTAATCATTAGCTAACTTTAATATCACATAAATACTCCAATCAAATATAACGAAGCAATCGCCAACAACATAAAAACATTGTTTAAATCCATTATTTTTTATGAAGTCTTACCTTGACTTTACTTTGTGCAGTTTTCAACCGTCAATTCTCCAGCCGATCCTCTCTGCTGTTTAGGCGCCTTTTCCGCGCGCCTACTTTTAAATTTAAAGGGCCGGAAATAGGAATTCGAACCAGTTTGAATTCTATTAAATAATGATCTCTAATAAAGTTAGCTGAAGCCTATAACATGATAATAATAATAAAATAAAAATACAAAATGTTTGAAAAGTTAATAGCCTAATATCAAATCAAATAATATCAAAAAACAATGTTCTCATTGCAGTTTTATGCTGTGCTGATTTACCCATTCATAATTTAATTTATCAATTAATAATATGACAGGCTATTTTTACTAATAAAAAAGTCATTTATAAATCTAAATGTCAATATTCAGTTAAAATGTAAGACAAAATAAATATTTTTATTAATGTTTGTTTTGTAATGTTTTATTTATTAGTTTATTCATTCATTCATTTATGTACTTATTACAATATCAGGGTCACTTAAGCAGTTTATAAAATGACACTGCCTGCTTACATTGTTAATCCTGCATTTAATTCAACCAATCATATTTGAGTGACAAGTTTACAGTTTATGTCAAGTTTATGCATACAACCAGGGTTTTGTGCCGGTTATCATTTACTTTAAGGATAATGGGTTGGGTTAGGTTTAGGGTAGCATTAGGACTAACTTGTCCTTGGGATATTGTTACAAGTTCAACAAAACATGGACAGTGGAATATGTTCTGCTTGAAACCATGGCAAAGATTTTAACATACAGCAGCTCAAAATGTCACTCTACTAAATATATGTTCCAAGACCATAGTTCACTAATTTTAACTATGTTGTACACATTTCTCAATCAGACAATTTACTTACAGTACATGTACAGCATAACTGACTGTAAGAGCTGTAATAGTGCACATCTGTGTTTCTGCTCTACAGTACAGACACACATACGTGCTGTGTTTTCATGTTTTATGGGGACCATGCAGAGACATAATGGTTTTTATACTGTACAAACTGCATAACCTATCCCTCTACATTAAACCTACCCATCACAGAAAACTTTCTACAATTTACATTTTCCAAAAACATCATTTATTATTACCCCCCTTCCCCATTTATTGTACATCCCCCCTCCCCTAGCCCTAAACCTACCCACCACACACAACTTTCTGCATGTTTTGAATTAAAAAAAAGAAAAAAGTTTTGTATGTTTTTAACCCATTTGGTTGTAATGCAAATGTCATTATAGATATTTGTGTCCTCACAAACCACATATACCTGTATACACAAACACACCAATAAAGTTATGTTAAAAAAACCTGAAATATCTGCCTTCTCCAGATTAGCCTGTACAATTAAGTGTTGCATCCTACATCAAATATCCCTGAAAAGTATTAATGATATATTTTCAGCTCCATTTTTAGCTATACATTTAAATTAACCAGTTTTAAAAGGTGCTCCATACAAAGCCAGAAGTAGCCTAGTTTTTTTTATGATATTTAGAGCATATTTGCTGTGTCAACTGTACCAAATATTTACCAACATTGGACCTAATTGTTATGAACTATTAACATGCTTACTGTTCCATTTTGAGCTTACACCCTGGTTAGCCAGTGCTGACTGTGCCATACATATGCCAAATATGGTCCAAAGTTGGAGTAATGGAGTACAGTTGGAGTTCACATTCAGAATCGCCAGTGATTACACTCTGTCATCTTTGCCAAAACTGGTCCAGATATGTTTTAAGATATCTGGGCCACATTTGCTGCATTATATGTGGGCCAGTTTAGGCTTACATCCTGGTTAGCCAGTGCTGACTGTGCCGTACATTAGCCAAATGTGGTCCAAAGTTGAAATAATGTATCTGGGCCATATTTATTATGCCATTTGTGGGCCACTTAAGGTTCACATTCAGATTTCCCAGTTATTACTGTCCCACAATTTAGCCAAAACTGGCCCAGATATGTTTTAAGATAACTGGGCCACATTTGCTGCATTATATGTGGGCCAGTTTAGGCTTACATCCTGGTTAGCCAGTGCTGACTGTGCCGTACATTAGCCAAATGTGGTCCAAAGTTGAAATAATGTATCTGGCCCATAGTTGTTATGCCATTTGTGGCCCACTTTAGGTTCACATTCAGAATCGTCAGTGATTACACTCCGTAATCTTTGCCAAAACTGGCCCAGATATGTTTTAAGAATAACTGGGCCACATTTTCTGCATTATATGTGGGCCAGTTTAGGCTTACACTCTGGTTAGCCAGTGCTGACTGTGCCGTACATTAACCAAATGTGGTCCAAAGTTGAAGTAATGTATCTGGCCCATAGTTGTTATGCCATTTGTGGGCCACTTTAGGTTCACATTCAGAATCGCCAGTGATTACACTCCGTCATCTTTGCCAAAACTGGCCCAGATATGTTTTAAGCTAACTGGGCCACATTTGCTGCATTATATGGGGGCCAGTTTAGGCTTACATCCTGGTTAGCCAGTGCTGACTGTGCCGTACATTAGCCAAATGTGGTCCAAAGTTGAAATAATGTATCTGGCCCATAGTTGTTATGCCATTTGTGGGCCACTTTAGGTTCACATTCAGAATCGCCAGTGATTACACTCCGTCATCTTTGCCAAAACTGGCCCAGATAAGTTTAAAGATAACTGGGCCACATTTGCTGCATTATACAGTATGTGGGCCAGTTTAGGCTTACACCCTGCTAGCCAGTGCTGACTGTGCCGTACATTAGCCAAATGTGGTCCAAAGTTGGTGTAATGTATCTGGGCCATATTTGTTATGCCATTTGTGGGCCACTTAAGGTAAACATTCAGATTCACCAGTTATTACTGTCCCACAATTTAGCCAAAACTGGCCCAGATATGTTTTAAGATAACTGGGCCACATTTGCTGCATTATATGTGAGCCAGTTTAGGCTTACATCCTGGTTAGCCAGTGCTGACTGTGCCGTACATTAACCAAATGTGGTCCAAAGTTGAAGTAATGTATCTGGGCCATATTTGTTATGCCATTTGTGGGCCACTTTAGGTTCACATTCAGAATCGCCAGTGATTACACTCCGTCATCTTTGCCAAAACTGGCCCAGATATGTTTTAAGCTAACTGGGCCACATTTGCTGCATTATATGGGGGCCAGTTTAGGCTTACATCCTGGTTAGCCAGTGCTGACTGTGCCGTACATTAGCCAAATGTGGTCCAAAGTTGAAATAATGTATCTGGCCCATAGTTGTTATGCCATTTGTGGGCCACTTAAGGTTCACATTCAGATTTGCCAGTTATTACTGTCCCACAATTTAGCCAAAACTGGCCCAGATATGTTTTAAGATAACTGGGCCACATTTGCTGCATTATATGTGGGCCAGTTTAGGCTTACATCCTGGTTAGCCAGTGCTGACTGTGCCGTACATTAGCCAAATGTGGTCCAAAGTTGGTGTAATGTATCTGGGCCATATTTGTTATGCCATTTGTGGGCCACTTAAGGTTCACATTCAGATTTGCCAGTTATTACTGTCCCACAATTTAGCCAAAACTGGCCCAGATATGTTTTAAGATAACTGGGCCACATTTGCTGCATTATATGTGGGCCAGTTTAGGCTTACATCCTGGTTAGCCAGTGCTGACTGTGCCGTACATTAACCAAATGTGGTCCAAAGTTGAAGTAATGTATCTGGGCCATATTTGTTATGCCATTTGTGGGCCACTTTAGGTTCACATTCAGAATTGCCAGTGATTACACTCCATAATCTTTGCCAAAACTGGCCCAGATATGTTTTAAGAATAACTGGGCCACATTTTCTGCATTATATGTGGGCCAGTTTAGGCTTACACCCTGCTAGCCAGTGCTGACTGTGCCGTACATTAACCAAATGTGGTCCAAAGTTGAAGTAATGTATCTGGGCCATATTTGTTATGCCATTTGTGGGCCACTTTAGGTTCACATTCAGAATCGCCAGTGTTTACTTTCCACATCTTTGCCAAAACTGGCCCAGTTGTGTTTTAAGATAACTGGGCCACATTTGCTGCATTATATGTGGGCCAGTTTAGGCTTACACCCTGCTAGCCAGTGCTGACTGTGCCGTACATTAGCCAAATGTGGTCCAAAGTTGAAGTAATGTATCTGGGCCATATTTGTTATGCCATGTCTGGGCCACTTAAGGTTCACATTCAGAATCGCCAGTGTTTACTTTCCACATCTTTGCCAAAACTGGCCCAGTTGTGTTTTAAGATAACTGGGCCACATTTGCTGCAGCATATGTGGGCCATATTTGGTTTAAAGCCAGATTAGCCATTATTGATTGTGCCACATTTTTGCCAAAGATGGCCCACATTTGGTTTGCGATATTTGGCCCATATTCATTATTTATCACACGGGCCACTTCAGGCTCACATTC
Organism: Chanodichthys erythropterus; assembly: GCF_024489055.1. Lineage (NCBI taxonomy): Eukaryota > Metazoa > Chordata > Actinopteri > Cypriniformes > Xenocyprididae > Chanodichthys > Chanodichthys erythropterus. Next base: position 13,185,424 of record NC_090235.1, read on the forward strand.
AGATTACACATTGCCGTAAGTGCCGCATCTTTGCCTAAAAAGGCCCACATGCAATTTGAAATATTTGGGCCATTTTTGCCATGTTACATGTGGGCCACTTAAGGCTCACATACATTTTGTCCGGGCCATAAGAAGGCCTGTAGTGCCACACCATTGCCTAAAGTGGCCCACATCCGTTTGCTATCTGGGAATGTTCAAAACATTGAACTTCAAAAACATTTAGCAAATATTAATAACATCATAAAGACGTTATGGCTATAGCAATGTTGTTCTCACAACGTTTTCTCTATATAATGAGAACATTCATTAAGTACAGATTACAATGTAAGGACGCTTTTTATAAACATTGTACTCAGAACGTATTATGATAACATTCTGAAAACATTTAGCAAATAATAATAACATTAAAAGCATGTTCTCAGAATGTTATCCTAAGAACGTTTTCGCTCAACATTACGAGAACATCAGTCAAGTACAAATAACGTGATAAAGACGTTTCAAGAACGTTGTTATGAGAACGTTTTCGCTCAACATTACGAGAACATCAGTCAAGTACAAATAACGTGATAAAGACGTTTCAAGAACGTTGTTATGAGAACGTTTTCGCTCAACATTATGAGAACATCAGTCAAGTACAAATAACGTGATAAAGACGTTCCAAGAACGTTGTTATGAGAACGTTTTCGCTCAACATTACGAGAACATCAGTCAAGTACAAATAACGTGATAAAGACGTTTCAAGAACGTTGTTATGAGAACGTTTTCGCTCAACATTAGGAGAACATCAGTCAAGTACAAATAACATGGTAAGAACGTTCCAACAATGTTGTTCTAAGAATGTTTCCTCTCAACGTTATGAGAATGTATTTTAACTATGACAACATTAAAAGAATGTTCTTGAAACATTATTTTAGGAATGTTTATTTCTAACATTTACATAACTTTTACATAACGTTAGTGAAAGTTATGGAAACGTTCCCTGTTAGCTGGGTCTAAGCTGACTGAACAATAAGAGGGATTGATGTATTTTTGTGTAGACTAACTTTCATTGATGAACCATTCACAATAACCCCAGAAACATGATTTAAGAATGTTTTTTCATCATAAAACACTATATTCAGCTGCAGTGTGAATGTGCTTCATAAACACACAATCACATTCTGTTTCCATTGACTTTTAGGTTTAGGCTTCCATCATTACGCTGGGGACTGTCCCGTTGTTTTTCAAAGTGACAGATGCAAGTAGAGTTATCACTCATCCTGTACATGAAGATTTTTTTGGAGCCCTCAAGACTGTGAGCTACGCAGAGGACTTTACCCGGCAGTCAAAGTGGCATTATGTGTGAAAGTGCGGATTCAGAAGAAGACCATACTAGATGGCGCTCTGGTAGCGCGGCTGCCATGAAAATACTAACTGGACTATTGAAACTTACACACCCAAAATCATTGAATTTCACTGCCAAATCAGAAGCGCAATAGAACAGTTTTTTTAATTAAGTCACCAGTAAATTTTATGGCTCCTACAGTAAATGTTGTATTGTCTTATATATGTTTTATTTTACCAGTTGTGGAATCCAACCATTCATCCATCTGAGGTAACGTAGTTAGCATACTCTATTTGAGTATTTCCATTTTATGAAACTTTACACATTTATTAATAGTAAATTATTAAGTAATAAATTTAAGATCATCATGTTTGCAGCGAACAATATATTTCAGATCTAGTGGAGTAATAGTAATAATATCTAGGTCTGAATTTTAATAGGCTATATTGTACGTTTTAATGGATCACACTACAGACATAATGATCTTATAATACATGATTGTTGTGGCAAAAATTTGACTCGACTCACTGCATAAGAGACAAACTCATCCAGATGTCTTTTAAAAGTTTTATTTCTTGCAAGAAAGGTCAGACAGTCGTACAGGATCACAAAAAGCTGCAGAGTGTAAGACAAAGGAGGGACTGATTCCCCCACCCTTATATCTTTCCTCCAAGGTTACATTTTTTCTGATGCATGTCCTTAATTTAATTTCATACCCAGACAGCAACATAATGTGGCCCAGATCAGGTCCACATCTGGTACATGTGGATTACACACAGACCACATGCGGGCCGACACTATGTTGCTGTCAGGGTATGTTGGTATTGATTCAGTGTTCATAAACCTAATGCTAATACTAGATCTCTTAAAGAATTTTAACCCAAACTGACTGGGTTTCTAGAGAGCAATGGTTTTGTGAAAAAAGTGGAAGACTTAAACACAAAGTGTGCAAAATAAACCGTTAAAAGGTTTTGATGATCTCTAGTGATAGTATTTTATTCTGTGTTTTCATCATTCAAGTTGGATTTCAGCTTTATTGTACTTTTTTTTAACAAAGCAGCTGATATTGCCATAGAAACTGTGGACTTTCACTTGGAGCAAGTGGAGTCATACATGTGCTCCTCATATTGAATATTAATTCATACACTGCAAAAAGTCAGTATTTTTGTCTTGTTTTCCAGTACAAACACTTAAATTAAGATACATTTACCGGATATAAAATGTAAAGTATTGTTTTCTGTCAAATGTATACAAATTGAGCAAGTTTATGCTTAAAATAAGAACAAATATCTGCCCAAGATTCTTGTTTTTCTTTGAATTGAAGTGTATTTCTCTGACCCCACTGGCAGATATTTGTTCTTAATTAATTCTGATATATTTTTCAGAAAACACTTAATATCTTCAGTCATTTTGCTTCTCCAGTAAATGTATCTTGATTTAAGAATATTTAGATGTTTGTACTGAAAAACAGGACAGAAAGAACATCAGTTTTTGAAGTGTAGCTACATAAAACCACCCATCCTGTCCTGACGGGTGTAAATGTTCAGGTTGGTGTGTTTGTCATGTTCAGCTCTTCCTGTAAAGTGCATGTGTCTCAGCCATTATCAGATTGTGGTTGGGCTCTAATTTTGTTTGTTCTAAGAAACCCCCGTGCTCTTGATGATGGGTGGGATCACGGTGCTGCTGATATGGGATACACAATATGACCTTATGTGATTATAAAAACTTCAAAAGGCTGTGACTGAATTAAATAAATCTGAGTGTTGTGCTCTTCATTTTTAAAGTTTTTTGTTTGTTTTGTTTTTTTTTGTTTTTGTTTTTTTTAAAAGCCCTTGTTTTGGATTAATATGATCATGTTGAGTGTGACAGTGATAATAACCATATTCTCTCTCTCTCTCTCTCTCTCTCTCTCTCTCTCTCTATATATATATATATATATAGGCATATGTATTCATGTAAAATATCCTTTATCCTTCTGCCCCTTATTTTTCCATTTCTTTTCTTTTCCATATGTATTGAAATGCTGTAAAACCGCTTTGTGATGTTTTGTATTTGTACCATTTTTTAGTAGTTATGTTAGTTATTCTCTTTGTAAAACCCATCACCAAACAAGGTTGTTTTTATAATATAAGTAATGTAGATACTGTAATGATGCAATAGCAATTAATACATAAATAGAGGGAGTGCACTGACGTCACTTTTCCCGCCCGAACACGCCCCCTCAGCCCCCAAACAGCTGCTGCATGACTGGATTTAATAGGGGAAAACAAACGATTATCAGTTTAAATTAAGTTCCTTAAAACTTACCAAAGATCCAGTGATCCATGGATATTGACATGCAGCCAGGAGTCATGTTTCCTGACATTTATATGTGCCTGATTTTGACGCCAGGAAATACATAAAGCAAATCTGCCTGTGAACGCTTTATAGAACTACAATAGGTCTAAATCTTAAAAAAGGTAAATATTTAATTGATGAGTTGTCAAAACAATACAATTTCTGTCATGAAAACTCTGGGAATGTTTGGCATGGTAATGGATATGACAATGTTGATATGTTTGGTCTTGACAGAATAGATCTGCTATGCTGCTGCAGAGCAAGTACGGGACTTGCTACTGCCAATACATACACAACATGCTGTGAGCAAGTAAGACATGCTGCTGCTGTACAATATAGTGTACATGAATAACCCCCCAAACAGAGCAGGTCACATGATATTTGAACAATATAAGCCAAGTGTACTGTATGTCAGAAATCCCCAGAATGCAAGATGACGATTCAGCCCTCACCCCCCAGCAGATCTACCACCAAAACATATTGTAGCACTCGGCTAAGAAATTGGCAATAATTTAATAATTTAAATGCTGTTATAGCAGATAGAATTTAATTGAATTTGTCAGAAGTTTTAGAGATCATAAAGGAGGTGGTGGGTTGTGGTGAGAAACAACAGCAGGCACAAAGTTAAATTTGATCTTTTTGATGTAAAGTGAAAACAGTAAAAGAAAGTAATTTACAATGTCATACGAACAAATTATGTTTTATTAACAAAAAATGTAATAATAAATGTAACAATTATTATTCGGGAGGAGCAGGTGCAGATAATTAGACTAATTATTACAAGTGGAAAGCATTCAGCTAATCAACCAACAGAGGTATATACTGCAGACTTTCCTCTGTTCATTGACACTTTATTTGAAAGAAAGGATATTGTCCTGTCCTTTATGATGTGTCGTCCTTTTTCCTTTGTAGCAGATTTGGTTGGCTCGCCATCAGTTTCACAGGATGTCACAGAAGATCACAGGAGTATCACAAATCCATAGAATCAAGAAAGAAGAAAGGGGGGAACAAAAATAGAAAAAAAAAACACAAGGAAGGAAAAAAACCTGGCCCGATCCCAGACCAGAACATTAATTTAGTGAATTAAAGAATAAATTTCACATCAAAGATCAAAACAATCAAAATAACAACTAAACATACAATTACAATTACCATTTCTACAAGAAATTATATATTACACTCATTTACCTCTGAATCAATTGTTTTTTTCTTACACAGGCACGTTGTGTTTGTGAACTGCAATGATCAAGTAATAACCATGAGGTTCACTATGACCGCTTAAGACTGAAACACATACAAATATCATTTTCACAAGAAATTATATACCAGTTATTTACCTCTATAATTGATTTTACTCATACACAGGTGCTTCTCTCTATTTTTGTCACGGCCAGAGGTGAGCCATGTCTTTGTGCCTGAGGTTGTTGTCCGTGAGCAAGACACTTTTTCACAGGCTTATGGAGCTCCCCTGTTAGCTATACACAATAAAACATGTTTTTACAGCAAAATCACAACTATACTATACTGTCTAGAGCCTTTACACCTTCAACATTTCAACAGTTTACTCTACAGTAGCTCAACATGTTTTTGGTTTGTAATACATTCAGAAACACCCACATCGCTGGTCTCTGCCATGTTCGCTAATGATGTATCCTTTTCCGTGGCCTCCTGGGAAGACAGGGATAGAAAATTGTCCGATGATGAGTGCTTCAGAATCTGAACGGGAGCAGTAGACCATCCGGGAACTTCTCAACTATTCTTTTATGAATACTGAGGTTTCAAACATACTACTCTTTTCACTTACTGTTTTCTTCTACTATGGTGGGTAATTAGACATATTTGAACGCAACATTAGTATACGCATATCCAAATCTCGCGAGAATTAGTCCAAAGCCCCAGTAATTCTCGCCTACTCATTTATGAATACTAAGGATTCGGACATACCATTAGTTCGCCTACTGCTTTTTGCCTACTATATAGTAAAGAAGTGTGCAGCTTCGAACACAGCCTTTGACTCTTGAGCAAGACACCGAACCCCTAATGGCTGCCCACTGTGTGTGTGTGTGAGTGTGTGTGTGTGTGTGTGTGTGTGTGTTCACTACTCACTACTCCTAATGTGTGTGCGCTAACTTGGATGGGTTAAATGCAGAGGATAAATTCTGAGGATGGGTTACAGGGAAAAAGGGTACAGTGAAGAATGAAGCATCAGTGCAGACCATGAAGGATTGATCCAAGACTTTTGGGAAAATGCCGGAAATCCCATAAGCAGAGGTGGGTAATCCAGGGGTCAAAGAGTAAAAGTCCTGCCATATTTTTATTCCACCCACTGAAGCATTAATGAGATAAATAAGTGATTAATTGAGTGATGATTGAGCATTATTGAAGACACCTGATGATAACAAGCAGAATCACTGAAGGAGAAAATCACAATTTTTAAGTTACCATCATCGAGGTCAGGGTTTGTTTTAGTTGAGCTCTTGACCCTTGACTTTTTAATATTAGATTTTATTTGGGCAGTTTTAACTGCATTAAAACCATCCAGAAAAGCAAAGTTAAAAGATGATCAGGTTTTGTTGGTTATGTTTTCACATAATCATTATTTGATCTGAATCACTGAACTCATTTAGAGCCCAATCTCTGAGTTAGATTTACATTATTGATTACAGCAGAACTGTGATTCTGCAGCAGAACATCAGCTCTTACAATACAGATTTTTTTTTTTTAAGTTGTTCTTTTCACAAAAAAAAAAAAAATATTTTAGGCACACACAGACATCAAGAATCAGCCTGTGAATCTCAACAACGGTGACAAGCAACATATTCTGATCAACAGATCAACTCTGAACATTAGAAAACAAGCTACTAAAAGTCACAGAAAAACAGCAAAATTTTAATAGTGAGAATAAAGAAAATTACTAAGACAATTCAGCTCATAATTTATTCATGCAGCAATGCATGATGGGAGGCATGGATGAATTTTGATTGGTGGCTCCCAGAATGCACTGCAACATGCTTTGTGATGGCCACCACTGTTGAGATTCACAGGCTGATTCTTGATGTCTGTGTGTTTAATTAAACTCTGTTTATTTTTTTTTAAATAAGAACTCTAAAAAAAAAAAAATTATATCAATAAAGCTGATCTTCTGCTGTAGAATCACAGTGCTGCTGTAATCAATAATGTAAATCTAACTCAGAGATTGGGCTCTAGATGAGTTCAGTGATTCAGATCAAATAATGATTATGTGAAAACATAACCAACCTTTGCTTTTCTGGTTGGTTTGAATGCAGTTAAAACTGCCCAAACAAAACCTAATATTAAATAGTCAAGGGTCAAGAGCCCAACTAAAGCAAACCCTCATCTCCACGATGGTGGCTTAAAAATTGTGATTTTCTCATTTGGTGATTCTGCTTGTTATCATCAGGTGTCTTCAATAATGCTCAATCATCACTCAATTAATCACTTCAGTGGGTGGAATAAAAATATGGCAGGACTTTTACTCTTTGACCCCTGGATTACCCACCTCTGCCCATAAGGCCTTCTCAGCACACTGTGAAGAAGCTCGAACACTGAAGAAGAACAAGGGGAGAAAGAGTGAAACACGACAGAAGAACAAAGAAGAATGTCGGATCATCATAAATATCTAGATCTAGATCAAGTTCACTTTCTTCACCAGAGCAGTAATTTCACTTTTTCACATTCTGCTTTTACGTCTGGAAGAACTTTGTGGTGCACATGTCCCACCTTCAACTTATGCCTATGGATCTGATTGAATGATACGAGGAACAGACTGAAAGTGACTTTAATATTCACTGAAAATTGCACTTTTGTTGAGTTGACAGTCAGTCATCATGGGACACAGTTATCCCAGCCAACATAGCATGGTGGGGCCCAGATGGGTGTCACCTGGGCAGCCTAACTGGGGCCCAGACATTTTTGTCCACGGTTTCCATGGAGGCCCCACATGGGTTAGCCCAGATGAACTGAACACTGCTCAGTGTGCACACTACAGGCTGTTAAATGAAACACAGAAACATGCTGGAGTTAATGAGATAATTAGGTGATAACGAGCAGAATCACTGAAGGACAGAGAAACAACAAGAACTACGACTTCAGCCACAGCCTTCGATGAAATCAACTGAAGATAAAAGACATTAAATCTCTGAAGATCTGATTAAACATCTCCACAAACAGCATTACCAGCTTCACTTATCACTAACCAGACTGACTTTATTTCTGACATTCATCTACAGAAGTTGTTATTGAGAATTACCAGAGGTTTAGATGTTGATGATTTGTTGAAAATACGTTTGGTTTGATGTCACCGTGATCGAGGTCAGCGCTTACTTCAGTTAGGCAGTTTGACTCTTGACTGTTTTAATGTTTCTCTGGCTGTTCATTATGGCAAAAAAAAACAAGAAGCAATGTGGTCAGCTGCTAAATGATAAAAATATAGTCATCATTTAGTGGCTTAATTCACTGGTCTAATGACTGAGCTTTTTATGAGCAAAATGTGATTAACTTTGTGCTGGATCTTTTCTTGAATACAACAATAAAAATGTTTTAATCAGAAAGTTACAAAAATATATTGTTCACTAAACATTTCAAACTTCCTGCAAGATTCACTTACACAGACATCAAAAATCAGCGTATGATTCTCAACAATGGTGACATGCTTCATGCTGCAATGCACTCTGGGAGCCATGGATAAGTTTTGTATGAAGCATGTCACCATTGTTGAGAATCATACGCTGATTCTTGATGTCTGTGTGTGAATAAATCTTGCAGGTGTTTTAAAGGATTTAATGTACAGTACATTGTGTTTTTCACATTTATTATTCTGATCTGATTTTTGTAACTTTTTTTTTTTAGTTGTTCTGGAGAAGATCCAGCACAAAACCAATAACATTTTTTTCATATAAAGCTCAGTCATTAGATCAGTGAACAAAGCCATAACATGATGACAATTAGATTCATGTCATTGAACAGCTGACAACAGCTAAACACATTGTTTCTTGCTTTTTTTGCCATAACAAACAACAAGATCAGCCAAAGAAACATTATTGCTAAAACTGTCAAGAGTCAAACTGCCTAACTGAAGTAAGCGCTGACCTCGATCACGGTGACATCAAACCAAACGTATTTTCAACAAATCATCAACATATAAACCTCTGGTAATTCTCAATAACAACTTTTGTAGTGACCACCCCAGGTACCTTAGCAACTGCCTAGCAACATCCTAGCAACCACCCGGGTTACCATAGCAACCACCTAGAAACCACCCAGAACACCCTAGCAACCGACTTGCAACACCTTAGCAACCGCTCCAAGTACCTTAGCAACTGCCTAGCAACACCCTAGCAACCACCCAGGTTACCATAGCAACCGCCTAGCAACCACCCAGAACACCCTAGCAACCGCCTAGCAACACCCTAGCAACCACCCAAAATACCTTAGCAACTGCCTAGCAACAACATAGCAACCACCCAGAACACCCAGGCAACCGCCTAGAAACCACCCAGAATACCCTAGCAACCGCCTAGCAACACCATAACGACCACCCCAGGTACAACTGCCTAGCAACTGCCTAGCAACCACCCAGAACACCCTAGCAACCACCTAGCAATACCTTAGCAACCACTCCAAGTACCTTAGCAACACCTTAGCAACCACCCAGGTTACCATAGCAACCGCCTAGCAACACCTTAGCAACCACCCCAAGTACCTGAGCAACCACCTAGCAACCGAGGGGCGAGTTTTACCACTGCAAGCACCATTCACATTTTCTTCAGGAAATGTACATTCTAGTTATTATTATTATTATTAAAATTTTCTTCGCACAACATATAAAATTCCTTCTATTTTGCCTGTTGAAATCTCCATATAACACATTGATTAATATTTTGCTTTTTTGAATGTCACATGATCTCTGCCCATATTATCTTCATGCACTGTTCATATACACTTACCAGCTAATGCTCCGGACATCACTGTGATGTTCTGTTATCTGAGTCACTTCCAAAGCATCAGTTCTTTCTTTCGCATTTAAATCTTCTGTATTTCTTCAGCTAAAATTCCTGTTAACTTTAAGAGTTCATAAGCACATCAGCACTATGGCCTCCCCCAGTTACAGCATTTGATCTCTGTTCCTTCTCACACTCATCTTCTCCGCCACATTTTGCACAGCACATTTTGTCCTTTACAGATACAGATATGTCCCATGCATTGGTATTTAAGAGTTGGGGGCAGGGGTGGAGCTAGGGGTGGGCTTAGGGGGCTGGAGCCCTGAATGTTTTTCCAAAAGCCCCGAATCTTTCTTCTTAGCAGTGCTGTCAAAATATCATTTTTCTAATCTCTATAATTTGACCATTTTAGCACATTTGTCAGCTAAATATTAATCCAGTGTTTCCCATTAATTACCATATGCCGCCATTGTTTCATAACTACAAAGTTCATCATCTTTCCTCCTGCTAGTGTTTTCATTTTAAGAATCTTTTGTTTCTGTTTCTCATCCTGCATTTGATCATTATTCTTCTATTACTGAGTAAAGATACAGTTTTCACTATTCCTATCTCTTTCTCTGCTGTTTTTGATAGTTTAACAGGATGCTTTTGTTGTTCTGACTGGTTAGCAAAAGTACACTCTAAAAAAGGCTGGGTTAAAAACAACCCAAGTTGGGTTAAATATGGACAAACCCAGTGATTGGGTTGTTTTGACCCAGCGGTTGGGTTAAATGTTTGCCCAATATGCTGGGTAGTTTTATTTAATTCAACTATTGTTTAAAAATGATTATATGTCTGGCTTAAAATGAGCCCAAAAATCAGACACATAATTACTAGAGGCAACAATAATAATCAAAAGATGAACATTTATTAATAAGCAATTTAATACATGTTTATTATTTAATTATTATTAATTAAACATATTAATAAATGTTAATTTCCAACCTATTTTGGGTTCATTTTAAGTGATTAATAAAGTAATTTTTAAACATCAGTTAAGTTAAATAAAACTACCCAGCAGGTTGGGTTAAAGATTCAACCCAACAGCTGGGTCAAAACAACCCAATCGCTGGGTTTGTCCATTGTTAACCCAGCATTTTTTTTAGAGTGTAACTCTCACTTTCAATTCTCATTCTACCATCTCTTTACCGGCTTAATTTTTTATATTTCTCAATTTATTATTGTTTGCTTGCAATCAGATCCATCACCCATGCTGCTTTTCTTTTTCCTTTTATTATATTTTACTTCCTGATAATCTAATGTTAGCTTTTCCTCTTTTAATGTTAGCACCCATCTGCCTCATCACCTCATGAGAGTCTGTACAGAACCGAGGCTCGTTTCTACAGTCCAGTGTTCAAAGCACATAGAGAGCTTTTGGCATCCTGAAAACACGCTGTTGCTCTGTTTCTTCACGATCAGAGGTGAGCATGTCTTTGTGCCTGAGGTTGTTGCGTGCTGCTCTGTGCTTCACCACTGATCTACAGGAGGAAGATTTGTGATATTGAATCTCTCCAGCAGGGGGCAGTATATGATGGATATGGATATGATCATATAAAACTATAAAACATGTTTTTCTGTAGACCCTTTCAAGTGTCATGTGCAAAGCATGTTGGGAAATTGAAATCCCAGCCCAGTTTCAGTTAAACTTAAGTTTGTCTAAATTGAAAGAAATAAGTTCATAAAATTCAAAACAATGAAACAGTTCAGTTTCCTTAAAATATATCAGTTCTGTGAACCTGAAAGAAAAAGAAAGTGTTAAATACTCATAAAAGTTAATTTGACTGAACTAATTTGTTTAATTTAAGTTTGTCCTACTCAAACCACTTCATTATTTTGAGTGTTAGGGTTTACAGACTTTTAAATTAGATTGTCAATATATTACAATACAAGGAATTGCCGCTTTCATATATTGAAAAATATGTGACAATACATTTACTTATATATCATAATATATGTAATTTTATATTCAATAATACACTTCATGATATACAGATGTATATGTGATCAGATATGGTACTACATTTGTATATTGAACATATGTTTAATCATGCAATATATACACATATATATAGAAATATATAAAGTAATATATTTCCGATATTTCATAATTATTTACTTTATGTTTCATATATAGCTAGTTAATATAGCACAAGCACACCTGCAGGTACTAAAGTGTTTAACAAAGAGACTATCACTGTTCTGAAGAGCACACAGACAGTATTTATTACATAAAGTAATTATAGTTTTAATGGTGTTCAGCCAATCATCAACTAACCACAGACTCTTCAAAAACTCACACATACAAGAAAAAAATAACTTTTCTATTCCGTGGCATAAACAAGCTTCCATAGAAAAGGGAAAAACAATAATTAATAAACACTATTCCTATGTATATGTGGTAAATGTTTTAAACCACAGCATATTAGCCAGTTTTCACATTTGTCACACATATCTTTGCTACACTGGATGATAAATATTGAGCTGCCGCCCCTCACTGGATCCTTTATGAAATTACACTTTCGTCTTTATTCCTGAGGTCACATTATGTTGTGTGAAAAGTCAGTAGTAAAAACTAAATAAATACTCTATATATATTTAATATATATATATATATATATATATATATATATATATATATATATATATATATATATATATATATATATATATAAACACACTTTTCACACTCTCACTAATGGTATGCATAACCATAAATAATGAACATTAAAAATCATTCCATGTCAAGGTCAATCAGGACTGTAACCTGTAAATATAATCTATAAGAAAATATTTTCTTATATTATAGGCTTATTTCCATAAGCTGCATAATATATTTGGGCTTTAATGCTTTGCACACAGTAATGATGTCAAAATCTTAAATATAAAATATATAAAATAATTGTATATATATAATAATATATAATAATTTGACATCATTACTGTGTTATTCTGCTTCATAAACACTGAACTGAAGTCATTATTCTGTCACAGTTCTAGTTTTCTGTTTCTCATCAGGTTTATAGTTATGCAGTATTGTATCTGAATTAATTTACTGATCCTCTCAGGACCTTCAGCTCTTACGATCTCCTAAACCAAAGAACAAACATCACAAATCACTCTTATCAGCCTTTGTTTCACACATTTATTTAAAAAATAAAAATAACAAAATGAGAAAAATGAGAAATATGACAAGCAATTAATCTTAAGACGTCAATAAACATGAGAAGAGCAACAATACAGTTTCAAACAGAATAACACATGAGATTCATCACTGTATGAAGTTATGAACTCAACTAGACCTGAAGAGAAGACATGTAAGACATTCAAGTATGTCAAAACCTAGAAAGCTATTTTCATATTTAAACATTAAATATTAAAAAATGTTCAACAAAAAAAAGTCAACAATAAGTCATTGTTAGCTTGAAGATTGTAACACTTTTGCAGTCCTGTTTGGTGAAATCACACACTTCATTGAAGAACAAGCAACAATACAAAATACATTTTATCACAGACTGATATCATTTTGCAGTTATTAATGCTGAAAACATCTAAACATCTATAAACATCAAGCAAATATTTTTGCATTTTCATTTTAAAAAGTCTATGTAGACTACATTTATAACACTATAGACCTTCTGAGTCAGAGAAACAAGAGCGCTTGTTAGAATGTTGTGTTTAAACTTCCGGTTTTAGCTCTATATATTTCATATCGCTGTCAAAGAGTAATTAGCTAGTGAAGTGGATTTACTTACTGTAGAGCTAACTAAAGTTATCATGAGCATTGTAATGTTTGAAGCGAATATCCATAAGATCTTACTTTCATGCTGTGGAAACACAAACATGAAGACAAAACACAACGAGAGCAGTGCTGAAAAGGGGCGGAGCTACAGAAACTATATTTGTGCTTTGGCATTGTGTCACATTATCTACATTATCTACATTTCAAAAACTAGCAAATGCTGCTGCTGTGAGAGTGTTTCTAACACAACGACTGAGAGAGTGACAGTAAACGTGACATCTTTCTCTCTTCTGACTGCTGTAATTAATCTCTAGATATTATTTTTTTCTAATTTAGAAAGTCATGGAAATGCTATCATGGATTATTATTTTTACCAGTGGATCAAACAGGCATGCAAAAGTGCAGTCTCTCATACAGAATTCATACAGAATTTTTTGCACATGATATCCCTGTAAATGTAAAATTGTGTCCATTTCAGAGTAATTTCACAGTAGTCAGTGTGTCCAGAAGCATTTAAATCCTCTGATGTTTCATTTCACTGCAATAATTCACCATTTTCTGATTCATCATGTTCATCTGCCTGAAACAACAACAGAGAATAATATTGTTACACAGATCACAAATATTAAATGGTTTAGATCTGTAACAAGTATATGCTGGGTTCTGTTTTCATTGTGTTTTTTTTTGTGTTTATCACTTATCTCATTTAGCTCCCTCATTTGTTCTAGTATATATACTCCCTGTCTTTCAATTTCTTGTCCGTTCTTGTTCATGATGTGATTGTGTTCTCCCGTGTTTGGATTTGTTTATTAAATACTATTGAAGGGGTGGTTCATTGCGATTTCACTTTTTAACTTTAGTTAGTGTGTAATGTTGCTGCTTGAGCATAAACAGTATCTGCAAAGTTACAGCACTGAAAATTCAATGCAAACGGAGATATTGTCTTTTAAAGTTATAGTTTAATGCCTACAAAAATGACCGGTTTGGACTACAATGGGTTGGTGACATCATAAACCCTACAAAACACGCCCCCGGGAACACGCAACAAAGTGGGCGAGGCCATGCGGCGCGGCATAATGAAAGAGGAAGAGTTGTGTACACCTGACGCGAGCGGCGCGTCACGACGCATCAAAAGATAATAGAACCCATTATATCTGTGATATTTTCTACACTGGATGCGGTGCTGAAGACAGATTCCAGAATCTACACGAGTTCAATGCTGGATGGCTATTACTGAATGCACAAAGGCTTTTACTGAAAGATGAAGCAGTTCCCACTTTAAACAGAAGCTGCTGTTTATTGGCTTCAAACTGTAAGTACGTTTTATTGTTTGTACATGTCTTTTAAAGGGGACCTATTATGCAAAATTCACTTTTGCCTGGTGTTTGGACATAAATGTGTGTTGGCAGTGTGTGTACACAACCACCCTATAGTGATAAAAATCCACCCACTCCTTTTTTTTTAATCCCCATAAATCATAAGCAGTGTCTCAGAACGAGCCGTTTCCAGATCCCTGGCAGTGTGACGTCACAAAAGTCACAGGCCCCGCCCACAGTGTTTACTGACACTGAAGTTTGAACATAGACCCGCCCTGAGCGCGTTGTTTACAGCGAGTCCGCCATTACTGCACTGACGAGAATGTCTCCCAAGCGTTTTAGGTGTTCTGTAGCTGGATGGATTAATCCACAGAGCTCTCTTCATTTACTCCCTAAATCTGAGCTGCTGAAATCGAGGTGGATTAACTTGGTTTTCCAGGAAAATGCTCCCTCAGTTCTGTCGAAGTTCGTTTATGTCTGCGCGAATCATTTCACACCGGACTGCTTTGTGAGCGAATATCAATACAAAGGGACAATACAAAACAGAAACTGTGCTAAAAATGTGCTACTCAAGGAGGATAACAAGTAAAAACTGTTCGTGATCCAGCTTACAGCCTCCAGAGTGATAATATGGCAGTAATGAAGGTAAGAGGGCACTTTATTACAGTTCATCAGAGTTGATTTACAGGTATAAAGTTTATTAAGCACCACCGGAAAGGCAAAAGGTCTTTGTTTACTGTACGTTAGTTGTAACCAGTGTTTCTGTGTAGGCTAACGTTACTTCTCTGGTGATAAAAATACAAGGGAAAGAGAGAGAGTTTATGGATAATATTTTAATGCACACTTGCAGTGTTTTATCAAGCTCATACAGTGATTTTCTAGAGTGAAAACGGACGATTCATCTTTTCTGTGAAGTACAATAAACGTCATAAAACTCATCGGTAAAGTTTTGGCCATTATTCGGACGGTACAACAGGCCTGTACTAATATAGTAGATTAAAAACAAGAAGACAATATAAGCTATAACTGTAATTAAACCAAACTATACCTGTTCTATCTCCATGCAGCATATATTCGCAGTTTCTGACATTATATTGTGTCCTGACTGAATCCTGAGGGGAGAACGAGCTCTTGAAGCTCCGCCCTCTTAGGCCGATCGCAGCAGCTCATTTGCATTTAAAGGGACCGCACTGAAACGGCTCGTTTTTGCTCAACCACTAAAAGTAGCATTTTTAACAGGCTATAAAAAATTATCTGTGGGGTATTTTGAGCTAAAACTTCACATACACACTCAGGGGACATCAGAGACTAATATTACATCTTGTTAAATAGGGCATAATAGGTCCCCTTTAAACCTATAGTTCTGTTGCTATTTTTGGTTGCACCAAGGACATAAAGACGAACGCGTTTTTGCTTCGCTAGCCAGTTAGCTAAATTCTACAAACACCAGCAAACTTCTATGTTCATAGACAAACAGTTGCTAAATTAAACGCTACATTTACAAAAAATGCTACTAATCAGTCATGTATTCGGCTACAGTAAAGCTTTAATCAGGATAAAACTGTATATTGAAAGCTAACAAACAGCAGTGACAGCATCTAAACACTTTGACACACATTGCATATTTCGGAGGGAGTGGCTTCATAGAAGCAGGAAGTCAAACAAGCCGTTCATATGTCAGTGGAAAAAGAGGAGTAGAATAAAGGTAAAATATATGAAAAATAACCCTTTTTTTAAAAAAAAATTAAGCATTAAGACATGAAAAAACTGTGCCCCAAAAACACAATCAAGCCTAGAAAAAAAACACTGAACCACCCCTTTAACTTGGACTATTCCTGTCATGTGCTTCATTCAACACACACGTTCCCTGACATGATCCTTTGAAATGTTTAAAGAAACTGTCAAATGTCTAAAGCGGTCATATTTCAACTGAGCATATAGGAACATAATAAACAGGGACTGCCATATTCCTCTAGTCCTGGGCTATATTTCCCCAAAGCATTGTGAGCCTAAGTTGCTTGTAGAACCATTGCCACCAATGGAGCTAATCAACTTAGGCTTATGATGCTTTTGGGAAATGCTCATTCAGCATTTATAGTCCTTATGTTCATATTCATGCTTATGATAAACAAATCTATTTTGCTGCCCAATTCTGTTTTTCCACCCCCATCCATCACTTCTTGCTTTAAAGAGCTTAAAACTGAATGCTGTAAAACTGAAATCATGTTAATCTGACTTTAAACCCCTTGGCTCGTCCCAACATGACATCTTCATTCATATTGATGGAGTGTTGGTTAGACCTTCATCCAGTGTGTGCAATCTGGGAGTATCTGATCCTAAATTATGTTTTGAGCCACATTTCAGTCAGTTTGTACAATCCTGTTTTTTTTTTTGTTTTTTTTTTCATCTTCACAATATTGTCTGTATGTGATCTTTGCTCAATCTTAAAGGTGCTGAAACTGTTCTCCATGCCTTCATACCCTCCCATCTGGACTACTGTAACTTATTCTGTGGTCTACCAACTAAAGCCCTTAATCCTTAAACTATACAACATTCAGCTGTCCATGTTCTTACATTTTTAAAAAAATCAGCTCACATCTTCAGTCCCATCCTTCAGCAGTCACACTGGACTGATTATTGGACTTGGTTCAAAATACTGGTCTTTGTTTTTAAGGTCTCTCAGGGTTAAACTAAAAGTGGATCATTTTAAAATGATCAAAATAAATCATTTAAATGATTACATTCCATAATTAATCTAAATTCAATAACTGAATGTTCATTAAGGTTTACACTTCTTATTACCAATAACTTTTCTAGTTATTTGTGATTATGAGAAATTTTTTTTTTTTTTCAAATTACCCTACAAAACATTTTAGACCTTGATATAAGAAAACTTTGGATTAATTATATATATAAAAAAAGTTTTCCAAGACATTAAGATTTTAATTTTCACGATTTTTCCAGGTCAATAAATCACACCTTTGCTTTTTAAAGCTTTGGACTGAATTATGATTACCTTTAGTAGGAACTGTCGACGCTGCGTGAAACGCATTGGGAACCTTCTGCGTGATGTCGTCACTGAAGCACTCATGTATCTAACCAATCGCGTAGCGAGACGTCAGAGGTGGGTGACGTCACGGACCAGGAAACTATAAAGCATACCCGGATGCAGAGAACGCTAACTTCTGTGTCTTCAGCAAGCGCTCTATGTTATCTTGTGTGTCTTATTTGGTGTTGTTTGTCTCGCTCTATTTTATTAGAAAGACAAGATCTCTTCGTCTGAGGACAAGAGTTTCAGTTGCACCACACATATATTTATATGAGAATAAGACACGAGAAAATGGCGGAAGGCAAACAATTTAATAAATGTGTTCATCCCTGCACAAGGTATATCCCAGATGGGGATGCACATGAAATGTGTGTCATTTGCCTGGGGGTTGAGCATGCACAGGCAGCTCTCGAGGGAGCTGTCTGTGTTCACTTGTGAGAGGCTCACCCTCAGAGTTCTGAGATCACACCGGGCACTCTTTAATAATAAGGGGGGTGCCCCGGTTGGTGTTCTCCACGGATCGGGTCCTGCTGTTGCTGAGGCACAGCGGCAGCTTCATTCGTGGGGTTCGCAAATGGAGCTGGCAGAGGGGGTTGAGACGGGCTCAGCCTTATCTCGCCCTTCACCTGCCAGCCCCAGTGTCTCTTTTCAGGCGGTGGAAGCACGTGTAGCGGTTTCTTCCCCCTAGAGAGAGGCACCAGCGCTTCACCTCTCTTCCTCCGAGGAGGTTGATGTGGTGAGCATCGAGACTGAGGAGGAGGACCCGCCATCCTCTTCCCCAGCATATGAGGAGCTCCTGGAGGTAGTGACCAGGGCTGTGGCCAAGTTAAAAATAGACTGGCCAGCAGAGCGGGTGGAGACAAGACCGAAAAGCAAACTAGTGAAGCGCTTTCTCCTCGCCTGGTCACTACCCCAGCATCGGGGTTTGCCTTTCTTCCCCGATCTCCACACCGAGGGCTATCTCTCACCCGAGTCAGCATCGTCCCTTAAAACCCCGACGTTGCCCACCAAGCCCCTAAAAACCACATCTAGCTTGGTGGGCAAAGCTTATGTGGCAGCAGGTCAGGCGGCGGCGTGCTTACACACCATGTCGCTGCTTCAAGCATACCAAGCTGACCTGCTGGGGGAGATCGATGAAAGCGGGGAGGCCACTTTTGAGTGCATACAGGAAATCAGGATGGCAATTGACCTGGCTCTCTGTGCCACCAAAGAGACAGCCAAAGAAATAGGCCGGTCTATGGCAGCCTTGGTGGCCACGGAGAGGCACTTGTAGCTGAACCTCTCAGACATAAGGGAGCGTGATAAAGCTGCCCTTATGGACGCGCCGCTGTCTCCTGCGGGCCTCTTCGGCGACGCTGTTACATCAGTAGTCGAGAGGTTCCAGGAGGCTAAAAAACAATCTGGGGCATTCCAGAAGTTCCTCCCCTGCTGATCTAAAATTTCCCCGGAGGTTGCTGAGCGCGATCAGCCTCGGCCGTCTACGAGCTCCTCGGCGCACCACAGAGTGCAGCAGAAAGTGAGCGTGGCCGCCCGTGCTCCCCCGCAGAGAGCCTGGGGATCGGGTCGGTCCGCTCAGCAGAAGCCTTCCAAGGGTAAGACGGACCTGCGGGCCGTCATTATCACGAGGAAGGCTTCAAAGCGGTCCTGACATCTGTGGGTCAGGAACCGATGAGGGCGGCCCCCTCCGAAGGAAGCCGGGTCCCCTAAGTCCTCAGGGGACCGTTATGCCAACCCTGCCACCCAGTGTGCGTCAGGGCGCAGCGGTCTCCGCCGACCCTCCGAGGAGGGCTGGTCACTTGATTCGATTGTCTTCTGCCGGTGCGCCGCTTCAGAGCATCGAATCAAGTGCTCAAAAAACACCAGAGGCCAGTCTCAAGAGACTGGTTCCCTTAGTAAATTTTATGGCAGAATGGAAACTTCTACCGAATATATCGAAATGGGTGCTGCTCATCATAGAAAAGGGTTACAGAATTCAGTTCGGGTCTCGCCCGCCCAGATTCAACGGGGTCCTTCCCACAGTGGTGACCCCCGAGCAGTCTCTGGTTATGGAACAAGAGGTTATGACGCTCTTGCGAAAAGGAGCTATAGAAAGGGTTCCTTCTCCCAGCAAGCTGTCAGGCTTTTACAGCTGCTACTTCATTGTTCCAAAGAAGGATGGGGGACTATGTCCTATCATAGATTTACGTGTGTTAAATCATTCAATACAAAAGCTCAAGTTCAAGATGCTTACACTCAAACAGATTATCCCACAGATCAGGTCCGAGGACTGGTTTGTGGCAATAGACCTGAAAGATGTGTACTTTCATGTGTCCATCCATCCTTCTCACAGGAAGTTCCTCAGGTTGCTTTCGGGGGCGAAGCTTACCAATACAGGGTTCTTCCGTTCGGCCTATCATTATCATCCCGCACATTCATGAAGTGTGTGGATGCAGCGCTGGCTCCGTTGAGACTCCAGGGCATCCGCGTACTGAATTACATCGACGATTAGTTGATTTTAGCTCAATCAGAGCAACTAACAGTTCAACATCGAGATGTTGTTCTGTCTCACATGAAGAGGCTTGGGCTGAGGCTCAATGCCAAAAAGAGTGTGCTAGTTCCGGCTCAGACTTCCAATTATCAAGGTGTAGTTTGGGACTCCACCACGATGCAGGCACATCTGTCTTCTGCTCGTGTGAGTTCCATACTCGCAGCCGTGAAAGGGGTGAAGTTAGGCCAGTCACTCACTGTAAAGCAGTTCCAGAAACTGCTGGGTCTGATGGCAGCTGCGTCCAACGTCACACCTTTTGGCCTTCTGCACATGAGACCCTTACAGTGGTGGCTCAGGACCAGGGGGTTTTCTCCGAGGGGAGATCCTTTTCGCATGATCAAAGTCACGCGGCGATGCCTTCGTGCTCTGGCCATGTGGAAAAATCCCTGGTTCCTGTCCCAGGGACCCGTGTTGGGGACTTCTGGTCGTCGTGTAATGCTTACGACAGATGCTTCCCTCACGGGCTGGGGGGCGATCATGAGTGGTTGCTCAGCTCAGGGTCTATGGGAGGACCATCAGCTCTCCTGGCACATAAATCGGCTGGAGATGATGGCGGTGTTTCTTGCATTAAAGCACTTCTCCCCAGACCTGAGAGGCCACCATGTGTTGGTCCGCACGGACAACATGTCAGTGGTCTCATATATAAACCATCAGGGGGGTCTGCGGTCCCGCCAACTTTACTACTTGGCCCGTCGGATCCTCCTATGGTCCCAAGGGAAGCTGCTTTCTCTGAGGGCAGCTTACATCCCGGGGTATCAAAATGTGGGAGCAGACGCCCTGTCGAGGCAGGGGCCGAGGCCCGGGGAGTGGAGACTCCACCCAGAGGTGGTGGATCTCCTATGGAAAAATTTCGGTCGAGCGGAAGTTGATCTATTAGCTTCGGGAGAGTCAACCCAGTGTCCACTCTGGTACTCCCTAACACATCCAGCACCTCTGGGTCTGGATGCTATGGTACGCATTATGGTACGCATTTCCCCCGATCGCTCTGCTCCCGGGAGTTCTGGAGAAAGTACGCCAGGAGGGGGCCAACCTAATACTGGTAGCCCCATTCTGGCCAACCAGGATATGGTTCTCGGACTTAGTGTCCCTATTAGACGGCTACCCGATGGAGCTCCACCTCAGACAGGACCTCCTGTCGCAAGCGGGCGGCACGATAATACATCCCTGCCCAGAATTGTGGAAGCTATGGGCCTGGCCTCTGAGGGGGCCAGGTTCATAGATGCTGGTCTCCCAACTGAGGTTGTGGAGACCATTCTTAACTCCAGAGCTCCCGCCACGAGGAAGCTGTATTCCTATAAATGGAATTTATTTGCTACTTGGTGTAGACAAAATAATACAGACCCTGTCCATTCTTCCATTAGCTCCGTGCTAAGATTCCTCCAGGAAAAGTTCTCAGAGGGTTTATCTCCTTCAACCTTGAAGGTTTATGTTGCGGCTATCTCAGCCTATCATGCTCCTCTTGAGGGGGATTCCTCGGTAGGTCGAGACCCCCTTGTTATATGCTTCCTCCGTGGCACACTGAGGTTGAGGCCTCCAGTGCGCACAAGGGTTCCGGCCTGGGACTTGGCCGTGGTTTTGCAAGGGCTAGCCGAGGCTCCCTTCGAACCACTAGAGGAGGTTCCTGAGAGGTTCCTCACTCTTATTACTAGCTATCACTTCTTTGAAGAGGATAGGAGATTTACAAGCACTTTCTGTTGCTCTCTCATATCTTGAATTTGCTCCAGGAATGGTGAAGGCATTCCTGTATCCTAGACCGGGTTATGTACCAAAGATCCCCACCAATGTTCCAGGTCCCATTGTGCTCCAGGCCTTCTATCCTCCTCCCTTTGAAACGTCGGATCAGGAAAAATTGAATCTGCTCTGCCCAGTAAGGGCTTTGGATGCTTACGTCCACAGAGCTGCCCTGTGGCGTAAATCAGATCAGCTATTTGTCTGTTATGGGTCCCCTAAGAAGGGGGGCCCAGCATCTAAGCAGAGGATGAGCAAGTGGGTGGTCGAGGCCATCTCACTTGCGTATGAAGCGGCCGGACAGCCTTCTCCACTGAATGTTCGTGCCCATTCTACTAGGGGTATGGCGGCATCAAAAGCTTTTATATCGGGAGTATCTATTAATGATATATGCGATGCAGCTGGACATTTATCAGGTTTTATGATAATATTGATGTTGGCTCCACTCCGGGGTCCTCTGTCCTGTCAAGATAACTTTGACAAGTATTTGAAGCTACGGCACAGTTGGGATTGCGTTCCCAATGCGATTCACGCAGCGTCGACAGTTCCCACGAAAGGGAACGTCTCAGGTTACAGATGTAACCCTGGTTCCCTGAGTAGGGAACGAGACGCTGCGTCTCCTGCCGTACCCCCTGCATACTTGCAAGTGTTTGCTTCAGACTTATTCCAGAAGCTAGCGTTCTCTGCATCTGGGTATGCTTTATAGTTTCCTGGTCCGTGACGTCACCCGCCTCTGACGTCTCGCTACGCGATTGGTTAGATACATGAGTGCTTCAGTGACGACATTACGCAGAAGGTTCCCAATGCGTTTCACGCAGCGTCTCGTTCCCTACTCAGGGAACCAGGGTTACATCTGTAACCTGAGACGTTTTCTGCACAAAGACAATAAAAGTGATGTAGATACCTGTGTGAGGAGAAGACGATTATAAGTTTCTGTCATCATATTATCCTGCTCTCTGAGCTAGAGAAGATAAAATAGATTATATAAAAACTTGAGCCTCAGTACATACAAAAATCCTGCTTTTGTAAATGCTTACGATTTACATAGAATTACATGTCATGATCACCGTCTGTTCCTGTCAGTTCCCGGACTACATTTCCCACAATCCTCCCTGCCAGTCACATGTTCACTCCACACCAATAACCTGTTGCCACATACAGCTTAGCACACTACCTGGACTATAAATGACTCACACACACACCACCTGATTGTGAAGTCTTGTTTTCCCTGTGATACATTTCTGAGCATTATTATCCTGTCTGCCTGCCTGTTTACTGAACCTGTTGTCTACCGCCTACGATCCTCTGCTGCCTACCCCTGACCTGTGCTTTGTATACTGATCTGTGAGTGATATCTGCCTAGCCTGACCATTGCCTGTATTCTGACTACGATTCTGCCTGTCCCTTGCTGTTCCTGTTTGCTCCTGTCTGACCCTGCCTGTATGACCACGCTCACTTTAATAAAGCTTTGCATATGGATCCCTGCCTGAGTCCAGCGTCGTTACATTACAAGTTAATATATTAAATCTCATATTTTTTTTGTTTAGATGCAGAGTATAAAAAATACAAATCTTATCAAAAAGTTCACACATTTTGACTGTCACAAGGTATATATAGGGTCAAAACTGTCCGTACCTTGTTCATACATTAAAAAAAATAAAAACAAGGACATTTTCAACAATATTGCATATTTATAACTCACCATTTCAACCTTTTGCAGTTGCATTTACCAGTCATAATTACAAACATAATCACAATCACAGCTAGAACTGCAGCTTCTACTACTCCTGGTATAACAAAAAGTGTAAAATCCGTTTCACAGTCAGAACATTTTCCATCTGCAGAATGAAAAAAATAAAACAAAATCATTATAAATGTTTTTTAATCAACATTATGAACTGTTAAAATGAGTTGAGCACTTTAAATGTATTTATTTGTGGCAAGAAACATTAATCCATTCCAGCATTATCATGTGTGTGACTGAATTTATGATATTTACCCCATTTTAACGAAGATGTAATTCGGACAGACCAATGTATAGGAATCTCGCCAGAGAGGCCAATCTTCTACGAGTGTAACTAAAACGAGCCAATGCACATTGGCATGCAATCATTTGCAGCAGCTGCTGTGCCACACAGCGCAGGTACTTAAAGGTTTAGTCCACCTTTAAATAAACTTTTCCAATAAACATAAACCACCTTTAAATAAACTTTTGTCATCCAAGATGTTCATGTCTTTCTTTCTTCAGTCGAAAAGAAATTAAGGTTTTTGATGAAAACAATCCAGGATTATTCTCCTTATAGTGGACTTCAATGGCCTCCAAACGGTATATCCTACGCCTTCCCTATTGAACTTATGGAATGAATGAGCAGCGCCAGTTACATTTTTTCCATAATAGAATAGGGAAGGCATAGGACATACAGTGTGAGCTTTTTGAAATATATGGAAATGCAGTTTTGGTGGAAGCACTTAGAAAGCAACTTTTGTTTATATAAAGCATATACATTTACATTTTTTACAAAAATGACCAATCGTTTCGCTAGATAAGACCCTTATTCCTCGTCTGGTATCATTTAAAGCTCTTTGAAGCTGCACCGAAACTGTAATTTTGACCTTCAACCGTTTGGAGGCCAGTGAAGTCCACTATAAGGAGAATAATCCTGGAATGTTTTCATCAAAAACCTTAATTTCTTTTCAACTGAAGAAAGAAAGACATGAACATCTTGGATGAAAAGGGGGTGAGTAAATTATCAGGAAAAGTTTATTTGAAAGTGGACTAATCCTTTAATGAGCAGCAGGTGCAATGCATTCTTTAGGTTTTCGCTGAGGAGCCAAGCAGGTGAGTACAGTGACTGTGGCAACGGGACGTACGTCTCCATTACCTCCTTCAGGGAATGAGGGTTACCTTTGTAACCGAGACGTTCCCATTCAGTCTGGGAAGGGAACGCTGCGGAAGCCACATTTTTTTATTCCGAAGGAGTTATGTGGAGAAGTACACATGGACTAATCCTGTAGGGCCATACTACATATGGAAGTATTGGGGTGACTCCAACCTGGTAAGAGGTGGGTTCTCCCAAAGGGAAAGACACAGGCTTCGTTTAGGAGCAACCGTGGAAAACACATATGGGATCCCCGAAGGGTCGCACATATGGTACCCAGCCTAAATCCTGTTCTTAAGGATGCAACGAAGTATAGGCCTGGCGCCAGACACTCTGCCATGTCCTACTGCCGAGGATGGTGGAGGACTTAACAGGGTCTGCCTTGTAGGGACTCTCTGGAGCAATAAGCGCATGTAGCGCAGCAAGCTGTCACTAAGCCGGGGTCTCTCTGTGTCTCTGACTGGTTGAGGTGAGAACACGGGAGGAAACCAGCTCAACACAAAGGCTATAGAATCTAGCAAACATGTTAGGTGTCACCCAGCCCACAGCTCTACAAAAAACTGTCAGCGAGGCATCACGAGCCAACACCCAGGAGGATGCAACACCTCTCGTAGAGTGAGCACGCAACCTGAGCGGGCAGGGCGTCTACTATACAGTGGGCCATCCTCTGCTTAGAGACAGCCTTTCCCTTCTGCTGGCCTCCATAACAGACAAAGAGCTGGTCTGAGGTCCCAAAGCTTTGAGTTCTGTCTATGTACAGCCGCAGAGCACGGACTGGTCAGAGCAAAGCCAGGGCTGGGTCTGCCTCCTCCGGAGGCAGCACTTTCAGGCTCACTACCTGGTCCCTGAAGGGATTGGTAGGGACCTTGGGCACATAGCTAGGCCGGGGTCTTAGTACCACATGGTCGTCACCCGGCCCGAACTCTAGGCACGATTTGTTGAAAATGCCTGCAGGTCCTCTACCAGTTATATTGTTATATATTGTGTTGAGAACTCATCAATTAAATATTTACCATCTTATATTCTGCATAATTGGGTGTTTTTAAATAAACACTGACAAAAACTATACAAGTTTTAGGTCTGGACGATATGATGATATATATATATAACATTGATATAAGTGATTACTCTGACTTATACCTACCTAGTAGTTATATACAATATTCACAGGCAGATTTGCTTTATGTATTTTCCCGGCGTCGAAATCAGGCACATATAAATGTCAGGAAACACGACTCCTGGCTACATGTCAATATCCATGGATTAGGTTATTTTAACAAGTTGTAAGGAACACTTTCGAGCCCAACCTTTATTGTAATTGTTTGTTTTACTCGCATTTTCTCAGTTTCCCCTATTAAATCCAGTCATGCAGCAGGTTCTTTTGCCACTCAGTCCAGCTGAGGGAGCGCGTTCCGGCGGGAAGTTGACGTCTATGCATACTCTCTATAAAGGAGGCAGTATGGCAAACAATCAACTTCTCATTACAAACTGATGTTCACCTATACTAGTTGGACTGTGAAGTTTCTTTTTATGGACTTACCTTTCCAGCAAACCACATCACTTTTCATTGGATTAATACTTCTGTGGACTTTGTATATACCCTGGTGGACACTTTCACATTGGGACTTACAGCACGCTAGGATTCTTATGGACTGTTTTAGGGTATGGTGCAAACAGACTCCACACTTTTAACAGCCTACGTTTTTCTAGTTTTATTGTGTTATTTTAAGTTCCGTGTGAATATTGTAATTACGTATTGTTTATTCACTTTATTTCTGTTGTTATCTCATCTTTTAAACACTCCAAACCTCTCGCACAGTATAATCTGTCCCCATTTTAATACATGTAAACTCAACCGTTTGGGCCGATCGTTACAATAGTACCAAAGCGAATTAAAAAAAAACTGTAATATAACATGATAATTAATAAGAGAAATCATGAATCTCACCAGAACACTGTGAGTTTGTGCAGTTTGTCAGAGTCCTGATCTGATGTAGGAACCAGTTTCTAGAATCAGGTGGGTCTGGAGGTTCAGTCCAGTCATCTTCAGTCAGAATCCAGACTTTTTCTTCATCACTGAAGTGTTTGATCTGTCTGTCATCAGCAACAACCTCAGCACTGAACTCTGGGAATGTGTCTGCTTTAGTCAGGACTGTAAACTTATAGTGGAGGAAGTGTTTCTCTGAGGAACATAAAGGCAAACAATGATTACAAACACGCACACACACAACAGCATGCCACGTATGGGGACCATACACCCTCTTACGTGTTCCCTTATACGGATTCCCTTATACTTATTAAAATGTGCAAGGCTTGAATTTCTTAATTGCCTAAGAAGTCCAAAACTTTATTCTGTTTTCTCGACCACAACCCAATAAGATTTTTCCATAGGCTTTTGGATTATTGCAGAAAATAAAATAAAGTTTATAATTCTCACACATTTTGTTCATCATCATAATTTCCACAAATGAACACAACCAACAATAAACAAACAAACACTACAGTCACATGACTTCAACATCACCACCATTAAGCTTCTGACAACTCTGCCAGTGTTTATTTGAAAATATTTTTCCTGAAAGTTTGAGTTAGAATAGTTTGTAAAGGTGCGACTATAAACACAATTAAAGCTGCAAGCAGTGATGAAAGGGCCCTTGCACCCATGCCACCGCAACCCGGTGGCTTTAAGAAAACAGAGCACAGTGGGTGATATGCATTTAAGTATAAATATAGGAGGACATTTGTATTTGCCACATTTCCTGCTACCAGCTGATGGCGATTTGACTATATCTACTTTTCCAACGTCTAGCACAACGGTTCTTAGAATGGTAAGGAACGGTTCCAGTTGTGTTTCCAGTGGAGCCTGGTACAGTTACAAACCGTTTTCGGCCCGGAATTCTCGGCACAGTTGTCTAACAATGCTGAATCGTGCGGCTAGAATCCGTGAAATGACATCGCCACTCAGGATTGGTCACTTGTCTGTTGCCTGGCTACCAGTTTCTCTGTAGCTGGCTAAGCGCTCAAGATTTGAAAGTGAAAGTGAAGTGACGTAAACTCAAATTAATAATAAAATTAAAAGATATATTAGATCATCCTCCATAACGCGGTTGTTATTTACATCTCATATAATCAGTAAACCATTGTGTTACCAAGGCAACAACTGAGGCTTTTGTATTAGGCCTACATTCTAAAGACCGGCTGTTATCTGCCCCACAGTGGAAAATGTAACCGTAACCATACCAACTGGCCCGGATCGGCACGGAATGGAACAGATATGCAATGAGAACCCATCAGCTGACAGTGGAAAAGCAGCTTATAACTAAATTTTGGTGTGTAGATGTCTTCAGGCCAGGGCACTTATCAAACAAAGAGCTTGAGGATCGGACATTGTATGCTTGAGTTTGCATGATTTAGAAGGTTTCTAGCATGTTTATCACTCAATTGCATATTATAGTATGTTGCTTCTAGAGCAGGGATGGACAACTCCGGTCCTGGAGGGCCAGTGTCCAGCAGAGTTTAGCTCCAACCCTAATCAAACACACCTGAACCAGCTAATCAAGGTCTTTAGGATTAGTAGAAAGTTATAGGCAAGTGAGTTTTTATCAGGGATGGAGATAAACTCTGCAGGACACTGGCCCTCCAGGACCGGAGTTGTCCATCCCTGTTCTAGAGCATCACCAATCACAGTGTTAAACACGTCACTTTCTGTTGCCAGTGGGTGGCGCTATTACTATAACTAAACTTTGTCATGTAGATGTGTTTAGGCCAGGACTCCTCTCAAACATGTGAAGTTTGGGGCAGATTGGACATTGTATGCATGAATTACAAAAAATCCTGTTTTGGGGTGTTAATCGCACATATTAGCACTTAGCCAAGTGTTGCATGATTTAACGTGTTTCTAACATGTTTGGTACTTCATAGCATATTGAAATGTGTTTCTGGGAGTGTAAAGCATGAAAAAACTCAACAAAAAACTAAAGATCTTCACAATTTAACATTGCTAAGGCCTTAAGACTGACCAAATATGATGTTGATGTTGACCTGATTAAAGCTCTATGAGTTAATCACACTGTAAAACATGACATTTCCTGTTGTCCTCAGGTGGCGCTATGACTGTAACTGAGTATTGGCATGTAGATGTCTTCAGGTAGGACTCAAATAAAACATGTGAAATTTGGGGCAGATTGGACATTGTATGCCCGAGTTACAACAACTTCCTGTTTAATGGCGAAACATCGAAATTTGTCAGGCCACGCCCAGACATGCCCTTCGGCGAAAACTCTAGATCTTCGCAATTTATTATTGCAAAGTCCTTTAGATTAGACTGACTTAATATGATGTTGATCTAATTAAAGCTGTAGGAGGAGTTTGTTAAAGTACAATGACTGGAAATGGCAAAATAAAAAATTTTATTTTACAAATAAAATTCAAAATATCTCACTTCCTGTTGGTTTTCAGATTTTGCTCCCAAGGACTTTTTGTAGGTATTGGACTGTTGCATGTGTGTACTTAATTTCATACTTTTACGTGAAACATAGCGTGATGGGCGCTTAGTGAAGTTCCTAAATGTGAGCGAGCCCATCTGATCTTCCAATCCAGAGTATATAAGCAGCTTCTTACCTCTCATCATGCTCAGCTGTTCCAGCATCCCTCCACCTCCCCAAACTCCACCTTCATCTCAGGTACCTTGCCCTATGTAATCATATCCTATATTTATTCACTGTGGGGGGTATATCAGAGCTCGAGTTGAAGATGCTTCATCGAGCCCCTCCGAGTGTACAGCAAGCCAAATTAACCTAATACCCTAAACAGATTATATGGGCAAACAAACTCATTAAATTGAAATTTTGTAGGTGGCACTATCGAGCCATTTTGCCACACCTAATTCTGAAACCCATATCAGACAGAAATTTTTACCACTCCTGACACGTGTGCAAAGTTTCATGAGTTTTCGAGCATGTTTAAGCCCTCAAAAATGAGATTCATTTCGGAGAAGAAGAATAATTGACTGAACAATTCCAATAGGGTCCTCACACCATCGGTGCTGGGGCCTGATGAGGCTGTGAAAGAGACTTGTGAGTAAATGAGTTCACAACTCTGATGGCATTTGCTAAATAAATGTTTACTTGCCATGAAAAATTTGTCTACATACCACCAGGTATGTAGCAAAACCCGGCAGATCACAAAAGAGGTACCAACTCCCAGGTTTTACTGTGCTTGGCCACTGGAGTCAGGGAACATTATTTTTAAAACTGAGTTCTGACCACTGGCCAAAGAGACCTAAACAGCCAAGGTCAGAAGAGTTACCTGAACTGAACAGTCTTACTATCTGCTGCCTAACCATTATGGAACCAGATCATACCCTTCCTGATGCCACTCAGCTCAGTACATGGAAAGAGTTATTGGAGGCAACTCGACGTCTACGTCAAAAGGTAACAGATGATTCGGCAGACCTTACTGCACGACATGGAGGCACCGGTGCAATCACTTGCATTTAACCTAAAATATTCCGTCATTTTGGTCGTAATGCAAACAGTAAAAGGTCCACTTTATTTCTGTAAACTCACAAAAATAACAGCACAACATTGTGCTTTTGTAAAATAATGAAAACAATCAGGATGCGCTTTAGCCGTCTCGGTCTAAGTGAACTTGAGCACATAACAAACATCAACCGAAACTCAGTGTATACTTGCCTCACAGTCACGAGAAATTCACTATATTGCCAAAAGTATTGGGACACCCCTCC
Source organism: Chanodichthys erythropterus (assembly GCF_024489055.1). Taxonomy (NCBI): domain Eukaryota; kingdom Metazoa; phylum Chordata; class Actinopteri; order Cypriniformes; family Xenocyprididae; genus Chanodichthys; species Chanodichthys erythropterus. The sequence goes on from NC_090235.1 coordinate 13,216,068, forward strand.
AAATCATTGAATTCAGGTGTTCTTATTCACGTCCATGGACACAGGTGGATAAAATCAAGCACTAGGCATGCAGACTGCTTCTACAAACATTTGTGAAAGAATGGGTCGCTCTCAGGAGCTCAGTGAATTCAAGCGTGATACTGTGGTAGGTTGGCACCTGTGCAATAGGTCCATTCGTGAAATTTCCTCACTACTAAATATTCCACGGTCAACTGTTAGTGGTATCTTAACAAAGTGGAAGCAATTGGGAACAACAGCAACTCAGCCATGATGTGTCAGGTCACGTAAAATCACAGATGTGCAGAAGTCCGCAACTTTCTGCAGAATCAATAGCTACAGACCTCCAAACTTCATGTGGCCTTCAGATTAGCTCAAGAACAGTGCGTAAAGAGCTTCATGGAATGGGTTTCCATGGCCGAGCAGCTGCATCCAAACCTTACATCACCAAGTGCAATGCAATGCATTGGATGCAGTGGTGTAAAGCACGAGCCACTGGACTCTAGAGCAGTGGAGACGTGTTCTCTGGAGTGACCAATCACACTTCTCTGTCTGGCAATCCGATGGACGAGTTTAGGTTTGGCAATTGCCAGGAGAACAGTACTTGCCTGACTGCATTGTGTCAAGTGTAAAGTTTGGTGGAGGGTGATTATGGTGTGGGGTTGTTTTTCAGGGGTTGGGCTTGACCCTTAGTTCCAGTGAAAGGAACTCTTAATGCTTCAGCATACCAATCCATTTTGGACAATTTCATGCTCCCAACTTTGTGGGAACAGTTTGGGGATGACCCTTCCTGCTCCAACATGACTGCGCACCAGTGCACAAAGCAAGGTCCATAAAGACATGGATGAGTGAGTCTGGTGTGGAGGAACTTGACTGGCCTGCACAGAGTCCTGACCTCAACCCGATTGGGATGAATTAGAGAGGAGACTGTGAGCCAGGTCTTCTCGCCAACATCACTGCCTGGCCTCACAAATGCGCTTCTAGAAGAGTGGTCTGAAATTCCCATAAACACACTCCTAAACCTTGTGGAAAGCCTTCCCAGAAGAGTTGAAGCTGTTAGAGCTGCAAAGGGTGGGCCAACTCCATATTACAGTTTGTTTTAATTGCTTTGGTGCAATTTTCACAAGCAATTGGTACATTTTCAAAACTCATAATACTATTATCACAACAGATCATCAAAAGTGCACTTTTTTCAAACTTTGTGTTAGTACAATACACAAAATCACAAAGTATCCTTTTCACAACACAAAATAAGTGTTTCACCTTTGTAAATGTTTCATTCACAGTAACTGCCTTTCGTAATGCTATTACTATCAAACTTTTGATTTGCATCTCTTTTTGTTCGGTTTAATACATTCGTCTGTTATTTAATCCAAATGATCTTAATGGTTAATCAATGGATCATTTGGTGATTTCTATAGATACAGATATAGTTTCTACTTTGTTTGCAATTTCCGATACAGATAATCATAAGTACTTAATTTTTATTTTACATTATAAGTGATTTCTCTTAGATTCTAACCACTATGTTCAAAGTGTTTGTGTGTTTGTGTGTGTGATCATGGTACTCTCTATGTTATGGGGACCAAATGCCTGCACAAGAACCATTAAATTCTGATGTTGTAGAGACATTTTTTTGGGGGGCCCCATGAGGAAAAAGGCTTATAAATCATACAGAATGATGTTTTTTTGAAAATCTAAAATATCAGAAAGTTTTTTGTGATGGGTAGGTTAGGGGTAGGGGATACAGTTTGTACAGTAAAAACAAAAACAAAACAAAAAACATTACATCTATGGAATGTCCCCATAAAATATGGAAACAGTCAATGACTTTATAACATCAGATTGATCAGATATACATCAGAAGGAGAGAGACAGCATCAAATGCAGCATTTTACATTACAGTATGTTTGCTGTGATACTGTAAATAGATTACTGTAACAACATCTTAAAGGTTAACTACAGTATAGATTGAGTCATATTGTACAGCGAGAACCTTTACTGTATTGGCAGCAAACTCTCTAATCGGACAAAACCTCATGGCCATTTCATAACTTCATCACACCTTTTGATAACACACTGAATAGATATTAAAAACATTATGGATTTTATGCCAATTATGTAATTTAGGTAATGTAAGTTTTCTAATGTGGCATCTGTATCCTGTGTAACTGTAAATATTTCAGCAAAGGGTGATTTGAAACATGTATCTTGTTTGCATTGAATGAACTGATTGTTAAAATTACTAAACTGAAAGAAGAACAAACTGTTGTGTTTCGGTGATTAAGCCAAATGTTCTCATTACATATTACAATGATCTTGTGTTTTGAAACAGTGATTATGTGGAATGAAAATATGTACAACTAGAATGAAAGCATGAGATCAGGTTTTGAAAGAATGATTAGTTGTGTTACGGGTTACAGGTTTTTTATTTGCTTTGGTACTTTTCACAGGTAAAGTGTACATGCCTTAACTTAATTATCTGCCTATCTACCTTAAAATGTTTATATAACATAAAAGTTGCTAATATAACCAGGAAGCAAACTAAAAAGATTTATGCAGATCAGCATAGGATAAACAAATGAACTCTGTACTTACCTTGATGTGCACCACTTAGACAACAGTAGAAAATAAGCCAAAATATTACTTTATCTATAAAGAAAATGTTTTTAATCAAGATTGTGTGAAACATATTGCCATTTGTAGACGCGACTGAGCCCTCTAGGTATACATCCATCTCAATACGAAAGGGCTTGAGTAAACCAAGTGTTAAGTTATTTTCACTTTCACTTCACTTTACCAACTAACCCTAACCATTCTTGTGAGATTCACCTTGCCTAGAATTCACCCGAGAGGAGAGATTATGATTTAAAAATAATAATAATATATTTTCATATCCATTAATATTCATTTAGAATACAAAGTAATTGTCTTAAATTGGAATTGGAAATATGATCTACCCTACTAAACCGTTACTTTTTTTGTGTTATATTTATAAAAAAAAAAACCCAACAGAACATGAATCAGCTCCTGGCTCATTATTTAGTAGAACAAAATAACTACATGATGTTTCTCTGTCTCTGTCATTCATTCTGATCAGCAGTTTAAATCAGTGCATAGACTGAGTGCTGTCTGCCACTGCGCTGTAAAAAAATATATATTTTCATGATTTATCAACTTTTCAAATCTTTTGTCAAATTAGCCTACATACATGTGTGACAGTGTCTAATAATTTATGTGCATTATGTTAATCTAATGCCACATCCACAATAATATGTTTTCATTTAAAAATTAAAATTAAAAACAAAGTTTCTAAATTGTCTTCACGTTCTGTTTTATGTGGAGGAAAACAATAGTGTGATTGGTGGTGAACGCAGCAAAAACCTTACAGTGGATTATGGGTAACTGTCTCATCACCCAAGGCAGGGGTGTCCAACCCTGTTCCTGGAGGGCTACCATCTTGCAGATTTCAGTTCCAACCCTGCGCAAACACACCTGTCTGTAATTATCAAGCAGCCCTGAACACCATGATTAGCTGGTTCAGATGAGTTTGATTCGGGTTGGAGCTAAAATCTGCAGGGCACTAGCCCTCCAGGACCAGGGTTGGACACCCCTGTTCTAAGGTTGTGGCTGGAAGCTGCAGTTGCTGTTTTCTTGTTGTTCCTCTTTCCTTCAGTGATTCTGCTTTTTATCATCAGCTATCTTCAATAAGGCTGGGCCCCAGTAAGAAAGCCCAGGAGACACCCATTTTGGCCCAACATAAGTGCCCACAAGTACAACTTCTATAATATACTTAAAGTGCTCTATTTTCGTGCACTAATTTTGTACTTAAGAAGCACTAAAGAAGAATTTTTAGTATATTAAGATAATCTTAAGAACATCTAAGTGTACTCAACTGTTCTACTTTGAGACAGTATGAAATATGAGCTACTTATAGTACATTTGAACCCATAGTGTACTACAAGTGGTAACTAAATACATTTTTTAAATACAGAGATAGTATATAAAACCACTGTTTAGTTCATATTTCATACTGTCTCAAAATAGCACAGTTGAGCACACTTAGATGTTCTTAAGATGATCTTCAGAAGTACTAAAGAAGAATTTTTAGTATATTAAGTACAAAATTAGTGTGCAAAAATAGAGCACTTTAAGTACTTTGTAGAAACGTTTTTCACAATAAGTATTAATGCCTCTTTATAATATTAATGTTAAACCACTGTAGTCACATGAACTGTTTTAAATGTCATTAGTAACTTTCTGGACATTGAAAAAGGAAATGATCTTGCTGTCAATGCAGGCCTCTCTGAGCCATCGGATTTTATCAAAAATATCTTAATTTGTGTTCTGAAGATGAACGAAGGTCTTACGGGTGTGAAACGACATGAGGGTGAGTAATTAATGACAGAAATTTTCATTTTTGGGTGAACTAACCCTTTAACAGCAAACCAAAGATTCTAGAGCGATCATGCTATAATCCTTGATTTGACTGACAGAACAGCTGATTTGGTGGTAAAAAAAAAAAAAAAACGTATGCACTGCTCTTTTCTAAATAAATAAATAATAATAAAAAAAGGCAACCAAAAAAGGCATTTTCAAACCTGAAAAATCCCAATTTCACCACAACACAAGGAGAGCATATCATGTTTGTGTGTCAGTTATGGCAAAAACAGTATAAAAATAACAATCGCTTTGAAAACAGCTGAAGAAAAGCAAAAACAAATGCAACATGAACTTAATATCTAATGTTAAAGTTTGTTTTCACATTTATGCTCATTAGAATCAGGACATCTTGGTAGTGACGTCCAATGACGCGTCTCACTGAGGTCAGGGTTGATCGATGTACGCCGACTTCAGAGGTAGAATGTCCCATTTTGAGTGCCATTCCAGACGTTATTTCCTAGAAGGAGGAAGGAGAAATCCAAATTCTCATCTGTCTGGAATGCATAAGTCCGTCTGACATGTTTTCTTTTAAATTAGCATTTTTTAAATCAGGCTCCTATATTTAGGTTGAGTAACATTATTAGTCAGTTATTGAAATGCCTTATTTTCAAAAATGTCACTTTAGTCAGTTCATTTGGTATTTAACAAATTCGACTGTCTTTTGCAAAAAAAACCTCTAAGTCCACCTCTTTGGACAACAAAATCACTAAAGATGCAACTGGAATCACTGAAAATGATGAAAGCATAATTCAAAATGCAACAATGAAGAGTCTGATCCACACAGTAGGGGGAGCTGTGATGCAAGTGACTTCAGTTTCTGTAAGAGTTTTACAGCGGCACAAGGAACACTGTTGTGTTTACCACTGTAAAGATGGACAAAACATGATGATAACTTGCAGCTCGGCATTTCAAATATTATACATATATGTGGGAAGCTGTTATTGGATAGTGAAGATTTTCTGGAACTCCTTCTCAAACTTTTCCTTCAGCCTGGCACCCATTTGCCCAAACCTATTGTCCTTAAGAGAGCAAAAGAGAACAAAATACAAAACAAATGTCAGTCAAAAAAGAAAAAAAAAGAGAAAGAAAAAAAGTGTCCTCTCGTCATGTAAATCAAACAAAAATCATCAAAATGTCTAAGTCAATGGTTAAAGATATTTGTCCATATTTGACATTTGTATTGATTTTTGGCTCTCTGCCACCCTGTTTGATTTTGCATGCTGTGAGCCGTCTAACTTCCTGTCAATGCTCCCCTTTCTATGCTTCACACTTCCTGTGGTTTTCAGCTTCATGTCTGTGACTTTCAGCACAAAGCTTTACGTGACAATTGACGCAAGTAAGAAACTGGTTAATTGCATGTATTGACAAGGGATGCCACAATTCTCAATATAATATTGAACCATTCTGTAATACATGCTTGTGAATTGCATTTTTTCAGTTTTGCATTTAAATAATTTCTGTGCATTTGTTTTCTCTCAGAATGGGCTCTGTTTGTGTGTGCCCATAAGTCTACACACTGATATGAGTAAATATCCAATCACTGTGCACTAAAGTTAGGTGGCGTTTAGCCATGCTTGCAATGCTGGTGTCAGACAGCGGTGAAGTAAGGCCGTATGGAGGGCCAAATTACTCAAAATGAAATTCAATAAAACACATTCAATTTAATTAAATTCCATTTAAAGGTGCCCTAGAATCAAAAATTTAATTTACCTCGGCATAGTTAAATAACAAGAGTTTAGTACATGGAAATGACATACAGTGAGTCTCAAACTCCATTGTTTCCTCCTTCTTATGTAAATTTGATTTGTTTAAAAGACCTCAGAAAACCAGGCGAATCTCAACATAACGCTGACTGTAACACAACAGTCGGATCATTAATATGTACGCCCCCAATATTTGCATATGCCAGCCCATGTTCAAGGCATTAGACAAGGGCAGCCAGTATTAACGTCTGGATCTGTGCACAGCTGAATCATCAGACTAGGTAAGCAAGCAAGAACAATAGCGGCAGATGGAGCAATAATAACTGATATGATCCATGATAACATGATATTTTTAGTGATATTTGTAAATTGTCTTTCTAAATGTTTCGTTAGCATGTTGCTAATGTACTGTTAAATGTGGTTAAAGTTACCATCGTTTCTTACTGTATTCACGGAGACAAGACTGTCTTTATTTTAATTTTTAAACACTTGCAGTCTGTATAATTCATAAACACAACTTCATTCTTTATAAATCTCTCCAACAGTGTGTAATGTTAGCTTTAGCCAAAGAGCACTATCAAACTCATTCAGAATCAAATGTAAACATCCAAATAAATACTATACTTACGTGATCCGAAGCATGCATGACGAACATCTTGTAAAGATCCATTTGAGGGTTATATTAGCTGTGTGAACTTTGTTTATGCAATGTATTATAGTCGAGAGCTCGGGGGGCAGGGAGCGAGAGATTTAAAGGGGTCACAGCCTGAATCGGTGCATAGTTAATGATGCCCCAAAATAGGCAGTTAAAAAAATTAATTTAAAAAAATATATGGGGTATTTTGAGCTGAAACTTCACAGACACATTCAGGAGACACCTTAGACTTATATTACATCTTGTGAAAAAACGTTCTAGGGCACCTTTAAATGTCTATTTTTTCATAATTAAATGTGCTTTTTCAAAAAGCCATTTTTCATAATAATATGCTGAATTTACAAATGACTATTTGACGAATCATGTATTTCCAAAACATGATTTTTCATAATAATAGAGGACACTTCACAAATGCTCATCTACCAGAACTCTGCGTTCAGTCACTTGTAAAGTATTTCATATGTAGTCATTAATTTCTAGATCCTTGCAGAAGACTGCAGATAATTGATTAAAAAACTATCTAACAACATTGCAAAATACATAAATTTGATCTGTTTAATTTTATTTTTTGGTGCTTTATTAATTATGTCCTGTGTGTTTCAGTGAATCTTACCCTATTGAATGTGCTGCAATTGCTGAAAATGAGCTGAAAGTCCGAAACAAACACACCAACTGTCTGATACTGGTCACTTTCCAACTTTAGCTTTATTCTGTCTAGCCACATCGGCTTAGATATGAACTCAGAGTATCTGGACACCTGGAAGTAAAAAAAAAAAATTCTGGTTAATCTTTTTTATTTATTTATTTTTTAATGTTAATTGTAAACCCCTATTATTCTATTTATAATCAAATTATAATTAAATGAAAACCATGAGAATAAAATAAAATAAATTTTGAAGTGACTAAAAGAGCGCAGGTTAAAATAAGGAGATACTCTTACTGTTTGCCGTGGATCATTGACAAACACCTCCTTGATGTCCTCCTTGTACACATATAACAGGAGATAGTGGCAGTGCTACACACACACACACACACACACACACACAACATTAGGCCCATAAATAACTGTTCTGTTTCTAAGCCCAGTGATCAGCCTATAGATCTTTTATATTAAGCTGCTGGGTTTGTGTGTGTTTACCAGTCTGTATTGCGACACTGGGGCATTGAGAGCTTCTTGTTCAGTCATGCTGCTGGAGTCACGCCATTGCTGACTGGTTCTTAACACGCAAAAGGTACAAATCCATTCCCTACAAGCAAACACACACGTATACAGAAGGATGAATGCTTGAAACACACATACATGCTGATTTATTGATTTTATTTGTTGTTTTTCTGTCTCTCACCCAGGTGAGTCTCCAGCTACAGCTGGTAGGTGACAGCGTGAATGAAAAGCTCGTGGACACTCGTCACAACACACGAGATCTCCCCCAAAGTCACATATGTAACACATATCGTCATTTTTCTGGTCCATCTGGTCACAAGATATGATATAGCATAATTATCACATAAAATAGGCTTAATGCATTTTGCTGAAGCGCAATTTGCTGATGTCTCATTTTTTATCCCAAAAGTGAAAAGAAAAAAAAAATCATTTTAGATACTGAAAACTAAGCTAATGTTAGTTTTTTTTTTATTGTTTGTTTTATCTTTATGACAGTTGTTATTGCACAGAGTTAAATCAGCTGTTAAAGTAACACTGAAGCAGAGTTAAAGTTAATGAGATAATTAAGCAATTAATAAGGCTGTGACTGAAGTCAGTTGTAGTTCCTGTGTTTTTTCTTTTTTGTTCAGTGATTCTGCTTGTTAACAGCAGGTGTTCATCACTACTGCACAATCATTACTTCATTAATTGCTTAATTATCTCATTAAATTTAACTCTGCTTCAGTGTTATTTTAACACTATGTAGAGAGGGACCATATGTACTCTATGCTTTGGGAAATAGTGTGTCAGGGGGTTTCTTTAATTACCATTATTCTCAATAGGTTTTAGATTGGCATACTGTAATCCAGAGTTCCCTTTTAGTTGGTCATGTTCGATGTACGTCAGATTCACAATATCTTTAGTTTATGAAATTTTAATTTCAATCTTTCCTCAATAAATAATGCCTTGTGTGATTAACACACACATTTAACATGCTAGTAAGAATTCAAGTTAATGTCATCAATTATTTTTATGATGATTGATTATTAATTACAGACATGTCAGTTGTAGATGTTTCTTACTAGATTTTCTGGGTCATCACTGCACTCCGCACATTCACACAGAAAAGAATGGATGTGTAGGATCTCTTCCTAAAAATGACAATAACAAATAAACAAATGCATAAATAAATAATCATGATTTTTCTCTTTTGTATCATTTTACATTCTATTCAGTTTGACACCTTGATCAAAAAGTTGATAGTTTTTCCATGGCACAGTATATCTTTCTTCCAGTGTCCATCAGTGAGAGTTGGGTCCTGCTTTACAAATTCCTCCGGAGTGAACCAGCTTTCCTCAGTCCGTATACACTTTCCACGACTCCCTGCAACAGAGTAAACATAAACACTTCCCACTCAAACCTCTGATACAGATAAACTGCATACTAAGTTCTGCACAGACTGCTGCAGCGCACACTTCAGTGCAGAAACATACCTGATGCAAACCTGCTTTTGTGTAAAGTCCCTGTAAGTGAAACACAGGTGACTGGTAAAGAGTGAGCCCGGAAAACTGACAGATCTGTCATCATTCCATCCTCTGCCTCATCCTTGTCCTCCTCATCATCATCATGACCATCATCATCCTCCTCCTCATCATCCTCCACCTCATCCTCCTCCTCCTCCTCATCATCATCATCCTCAAACAGCTTTTTCATACACTGCAGGAAGGAACAAAGTCATAGTGAATTTTTAAGAAAAAACAGGAAAAACAATACCTGACATTGGACAGAGAGAAAGAAAGTACTTTTGGGACACATTTCCTCTTTCTCCTCTCCATCGGTGGAGTCTGAAGATCCTTCTCCTGAAAGAATGAGAAGGGAAGTGATGTCAGATCACACAACTATCTGAGGGGTCTGCTGTATTTAATGAAGATACATATTTATCTCATGTACTTTAAACTTAGATACGAAAATATGTGCTGAACTTATGTTGCTTTGTATTAGAAGTTGCTATACGGTTTTAAAACCTAATATTATTTCAAACAGGAAAAGTGCATTTACCCTCACACTAACAGTGCAGTCACATTAACAAAAAAGGTTTATGGTCCATATAGTGTAGCGATGTCAATGTGAACTTAATGCATAGGGAAATCTTTCAACCCCACATGACATTCCCAATCCCGTGGATTCCTGTTGGATTCCTATTGAAATGGGTGGATTTTCGCCTGCAACACTTCGCTGAACAATGATAATTTGTGACTGCATCCTACTACTAATAGTTAATGTGTGCATGTTATGTTCATAAATAATGTATATTGTGGGATGCATAAAAATGTAAATGTAAATATTAGATATAATTACTTAAATTATATAAATGCTATATATGAAAATGTAATATAACGTGAAATAAAAGTATAAAGAGATGCTGAATTGTATTAAACGACAGGTAGACAAACAGGGTCCCATGATCATTTTGCTATTATTTACTGGCTTAAATACATCACCTCTTTTAATTACCATGGGTGCTTTTCCCATTCGACAGCTTTATCATATTATGGAGCCTATGATAAATTAATCAATATAAATGTAAATGAATGCACTATTGACAATGTTAATGGTTTAAACAATAAAACACATATTTATTTCTAGCTAATTTTAATTTAATTTTAAATTAAGTATGCAAGTACACTACCAGTCGAAAGTTTGGAAACATTTCTATTTTTAATGTTTTTGAATGAATCTCTTATGCTCATTAATGCTGCATTTATTTCATAATAAATACAGAAAAAACTATAATATTGTGAAATATTATTATAATTTAAAATTATGTTTTTTCTAGTTTAATGTACTTTAAAATATAATATATTTTAGTGATCAAAGCTGAATTTTCAGCATCATTACTCCAGTCTTCAGTGTCACATGATCCTTCAGAAATTATTCTGATACTCAGTTATTATCAATGTTGAAAACAGTTGTGTTGCCTAATATTTTTTGAACCCTGTGATACTTTTTTCATGATTCATTGACGAATAAAAGGTTAAAAAGAACAGCATTTATTCAAAATATAAATCTTTTCTAACAATATAAATCCTTACTATCACTTTTTATCAATTTAACACATCCGAGCTGAATAAAAGTATTAATTTCTTTCAAAAAAAAAAAAGAAAAAAAAATTACTGACCCCAAACTTTTGAATGGTAGTGTATATTGTTACAAAAGATTTCTATTTTAAATAAATGCTGATAATGATGCTGAAATTTTAGCTTTGCATCAAAGAAATATATTATATTTTAAAGTACATTAAAATAGAAAACCATCATTTTAAATTGTAATAATATTTCACAATATTACTGTTTTTTCTGTATTTATTATGAAATAAATGCAGCCTTAATGAGCATAAGAGACTTTGTGCAAAAACATTAAAAATAGTAATGCAGCCGACAATGTGTTTTTCCAGCAAAACCTCCCAGGATGAGTATAAAGATCCGGATCTGTAACTATTTTACTATCTGCAAGTGCCTGCATTATGTACCTCTATGAGTTTCTTAAGCGTTGTGTTTCCCGAGCGGATGCTGGATTTCCAGTTTTTATACCTTTCCTTCCCTCCGAACTTCTCAAAAGCAGATGGGGTGAACCAGCGTCCCTCGGATAAAATGCACTTCTCCCCTACAGGAGAGAAAGAGCATGCATTCAGACCCGTAAACAGTATGATAAACACATTCTGTAATAAATTATAGCAAAAACTGAACCTTTTGACTGTTTGTCCCAATAGAAAGTGCCCACTTTATCCCCACAGTTTACAGACACCTGAGATTTATTAACAGGTCTCTTCCCAATCTTCTGCTTGTCTCCCTTCTTCACAGAAGATGCTGAGAAAGGTGGAGAAGGAGACACAGATCATACAAGCATAAGACACCATACACCAGTGAACTTGCAGTAGTTTAGGGACTCACTGAATGAGGGGCTCTTGGCTGGTTTCTTCCGAGTGCGTTTGCAAGCAGAGGAAGGACCCGGCTCATCACTATCCTCACTGTCACTACTTCCATCATCTTTATTTCTCTTTCTTGTCTCCTTTCCTTTCTCCCCCTTTCCTTCACTATTCTCCATCCATGTCTCGACATCCAGAGAATTACCATAGAATCTGAAGCTGCCTGAGAATAAAAAGATGCTAAATCGAAATATTAATAAAAAAGTATCTCAATGATACTAAAATAACACTGCTGTAAACATGAACACATTCTTGATCTATAATAGCATAATAAAGCAACCACTGACCATCCAGCAGGCTGTTTCTGAGCTTGCGGAGCGTCGGGTACAGCTGCAGGATGTGTTCTTCAAACACACAGCGCCAGAACTGATGCATGCACTGAGATTTCTCTTTCTCCAGCCGGTCCAGAACCTCATAGATGCGCTTCTGCTTCTGCTCACGAGAGCGAATCGTTTTCACCTTCTACAGACAAATCAGAGAAAGCAAGACATTAAAGGTGCACTAGAATTGAAAATTGAATTTACCTTGGCATAGTTAAATAATTAGAGTTCAGTACATGGAAAACACATACAGTGAGTCTCAAACTCCATTGTTTCCTCCTTCTTATGTAAATTTGATTTGTGCAAAAGACCTCTGTAGAACAGGCAAATCTCATTAATATGTACGCCCCCAATATTTGCATATGCCAGCTCATGTTCAAGGCATTACACAAGGGCAGCCAGTATTAAGGTCTGGATCTGTGCACAGCTGAATCATCAGACTAGGGATGCAAGCAAGAACAACAGCAAAAAATGGCAGATGGAGCAATAATAACTGACATGATCCATGATATCATGATATTTTTAGTGATATTTGTAAATTGTCTTTCTAAATGTTTCATTAGCATGTTGCTAATGTACTGTTAAATGTGGTTAAAGTTACCATCATTTCTTACTGTATTCACGGAGACAAGAGCCGTCGCTATTTTCATTATTAAACACTTGCAGTCTGTATAATTCATAAACACAACTTCATTCTTTATAAATCTCTCCAACAGTGTGTAATGTTAGCTTTAGCCACGGAGCACTATCAAACTCATTCAGAATCAATGTAAACATCCAAATAAATACTATACTCACATAATTCGAAGCATGCTTACAGTATACATGACGAACATCTTGTAAAGATCCATTTGAGGGTTATATTAGCTGTGTGAACTTTGTAAATGCACTGTAATATAGAGTTGCGAGCTCAATGGGCAGGGAGCACGAGATTTAAAGGGCCAGCAGCCCCAGAATCGGTGCATAGTTAATGATGCTCTAAAATAGGCAGTTAAAAAAATGAATTAAAAAAAATCCATGGGGTATTTTGAGCTGAAACTTCACAGACACATTCAGGAGACACTTTAGACTTATATTACATCTTGTGAAAAAGCGTTCTAGGGCACCTTTAAGGAAAATAGAAGTCAGACGTCACAGTGCTTACAATAACAATTCTGCACAATAATGAAATTAATTAGGTAAATCTGCTTTTTAAAATATAGTACAGTAGATGTACTATTGAGAATGTAAGAGATGATAATAATACCATGGTACTTTGGTATATATTACAGTTCAAAGTTTGGGGTTGGTAAGATTTTTTTCTCTCATGGTCATTAAGTTTGCACTTATTTGAAAAAAAAAAAAAATTGAATAAAACAGTAAAGTTGTGAGATATTTCATTTTTTCTATGTGATTAAAAAGTTCTAATCCTGTGATCAAAGCTGAATTTCTCCAGTCTTCAGTGTCACATGATCCTTCAGAAATCATTCTGATATGCTGATTTGATGATCAAGAAACATTTATGATTATCATTGTTGAAGATAGCTATTTTTGTGCAATCCATGATTTTCCAAAAAATACAAAAAAAAAAAAGCAATGTTTGGTAACAAACATTCTTCTAAATATCTTTCTGTGTGTTCAGCAGAACAAAGAAATGTAAACAGGTTTGGAACAACTTGAGGGTGAGTAAATGATGACTGAATTTTCATTTTTGGGTGAACTATCCCTTTAAAAACAGCTTTGAAACATCTGTAATGTGAAAAGCGCGCTATATAAATGAAGATGTCTAGAGTTGACATGAATGAGTATAAAGGAGATAAGACTCCTCTCGTGCATCAGGAGAGAGAGAGGGGGTGTTCTCACCTCAAACAGCTCCTCCGTCATCAGGTCGTGGTCGCGCAGCTGAGAGAACAGCGCGTGCGGTTGATCTATGCACGAAATTTCCGTCTTCTTGCGGTGGAGAAAATACAGCAAATCTTCATTCGTTAGAAAGTCTAACGGGTCCAATTGGCCGCTGGCTCCCATTGATTCACAGATCTACAGTGATACATAAAAGCAGAATAATATAATACAATAGTTATGCTACAGTTATGTATCAAATACATAATTATGAAGAAATGTCTCACACTTCTCCAACTGAATAGATCAGAAATGTTGAAGCCTGCAGATATTTTTTTGCTACCATTTAACGCAACATTGTAATTTTTGACTCTTGCCTACCTGTCGACGCTCGAGCTCTGGAAGGATTTGTGTATTTCTGTAAGCTTCACGAGCAGATGAAAAACAGAATGAGTTGTTTTCAAATCACCTGTCTGTGTGGGACTGAATGAAACTGGCTTATAAACCTCAAAGTACCTGCGGAAGTGATGTAGGGAAAGCGAACGTCAGCCTGTGCGACTTTAGAAAACCACAAGTTTATTTTTTATTATTATTATAATCACGTCAGCCTACATATGCGAATGCTAAATAAATGTTTTCTTCTTGGATTTAAATGTTGCACGTTTTAAGAAAATACTAGCTATTGCAATTTACAGTATTATACCATTTCTGCTAAAGGTTATTAAAAAAACTATTTAAGAAAGTTAATTAAAAAAAAAAAACCCTTCAGTCAAATCCTTTCTTGAACCAATTCATCATAAAGGTAATTCCTGGGATTTAGCCTAATATTTGGATTTTTTATTTATTTATTTATTTTTATTATTATTATTTTTTTTTTAATAATTAATTTTCTAAATACTCCACATCTCCACAGGCATTAAAGATCTTTTATTAAAATAGTTTTCACATTTTATGGGACTGAAGTTAAAAATAGACAAATGGTGTGTCTGTGTATTATTAGTTTAGATGTTAAACTAAAGCCACAGTTTTGCAAGAATTTTTTTTATTTTGAATTATCTTCCCTATATTTTCCAAAAATATTAATATGACACGGTTGAGAATAGTGTGATGTGTTGAAGACTGTAACTGGTTTGAAAGGAGACGTTGCCTTTAATTTGACATTTTTTGAATTTCTCTTTAAATATATGTAAATTATGTTACATATGGGTGGAGTCTCAGTTATTATGGTTGATATATGGTTAATATAGTTAAATAACTAAGCAATAACTAAGAGGCCCTAAGCAATGCACACATCAGGAGTCCTGCCGGAGGCTTCTGAATGGGTCATCATCGCCTTAATACTGTTACATTATAGAGTAAGTGATTACACTTCCATCATCGTGTACATGCAAAAATAATGACTTTATCACATATTAATCCTCTAACTTCTTCCTAACAGTTTAGTTTTTGAGGCGTCCGTGTTTAGGTTTTTTGTCCACCAGAGGGCGCAATAACCCAGAATAAAAATGAGAACTTGTTAAGAATTTATATATGTTCTCAAATCCAAGATTTACCAGCAGTTTAAGACAGTAAATTCATAAGCACATAACACAAGACACTTCTCTTTAAATACAAATGAGGCTTTATTGATTATTCTATATTGATTAACACATAAAACTAATATCTAACACATAAACACGCGCATATACAAATTTACACGAGTTGCACAAATAAGGAAAGTGAGGAAAGAGTCAGTTTTAAGAGTGAAATCATCCAAACCATCAATCATCAGTTTAACCTTCTATTGTCCCTTATGCAGGGTTATTACATTTTATATCATTGCTTCAGCTCGGCTAGAATCTGGAAATAAACTTGCATCTGTTCTTTCAATAGTGCATGAATCACAGCATAATTGTCAGTTTAGGTTGGAATTATGCAGTTTTTGATTATAGTTTTGATTATAAGTCCGTCCAGCATCATTTTGGCGTTTCTTTTGTATCTCAGTCTCACTGGTTTTTAAGAGATTTCAGCCCTGCGTTTCAGAAGTGAAAATGGAAGATCATCTGATTTATTCTGGAATGTCAAATTGGGATTTATATGGAATTCTGCTTCTTGATCAGTTTGAAAGAGTCATTTGTGTCTGATTCGCTCTCAGTTTCTTCATTTATAACTTAAAATACACAAAAAACACAATCACAATCATAATCACAGCGAGAACTAGAGCTAGAGCTGCTGTTACTCTTGCTATTACAATCCATGTATGATCCATTTCACAGTCGGAACATTTTCCATCTGTAGAATGAAAAAAAAAAAAAAAGTTTATAAATGTTTTTTTAAACAACATTATGAACTGTTGAAATGAGTTGAAGCACTTTAAATGTATTTGTTTGTGGTGAGAAACATTAATCCATTAATATCATGTTCTTCTGATATAAATACTGTATGTGACTGACTTTATGATATTTACCCCATTTTACTGACACTGGTTCAGTCAGACTGCTGTGAATGAGCAGACAATCATAAGATCCTTCATGGTTTCTGTCGATCTTCACACTGATTCTCATCTGAAAGGTTTCATCATCATTTGCTCTGATTCCTGAAGATGTTTGATCCTCAAGGATGTATTTGTTCAATCTAATGTTCATCTGAACATCTCTGGGGTAGAAACCAGTGGCCAGACACGTCAGAACCAGATTACTGTCATCATCAGGAGCTTTCCTAGCAAACATGTGAATGTTTGGTTTACCTGGAGAAGAAGAAGCATGATAAAATTAATATAAAATTGAACTTGTGTGTAAATCTAACTTTCTCCTGTGTGTAAAACTATTATTTTATTCACATTCATTAAAAAAGACACTTCTTACGAGTAAATGATCACAATTAGATGTGTAGAGAAGTAAGATTTTGTTTGGGCGCAGTACCACACTTTTTCACTAGATGACACTCAAGCTCCATTACTGACCATATAAGGGCGCCTCCATTTCCATATATGGTTTGAGTGATCTGAACCATATATTTCCATTATTTTCATACAATTTATGAAGTAGGCATCCTATATAGAAGTAGTTTGGGAAGTATGAAAATATTCTTGTTGCAAATTGATAAATTACTGCTCCTTTGTAATTTATTTTGAAAGTTATATATAGTTTGTCAAGATTAGTTTAGGTTTTTATAGGATATTACTGTTTTAAAAATGTAATGGCTGTGGGCCCACCGGTTGGTCAGTGAAAGTTAACAGGATATATAAACATTTCTCATTTCTGAGAAATCACTAGTTTTTATTTTTCACCAAATAATCAATTATAAACAACCTCGTGAACTTTTACAGACCATACACCCTCTTACATGTTCTCTACAGATACAGATCTTAAAAAGATTTCTTAATTACCTAAGACTTGAATTTTGTTTTCTTGATATGGCAAAAATAAAACTCGACTCTCACTGCATAAGAGACGAACTCAACCAATTGTCTTTCATAAATTTTATTTCTTGCAAGAAATGTCAGACAGTTATACAGAAACACAAGCAGAAAGTTCAAAAGAACAGCATTTATTTGAAACAGAATCTTTTGTGAGGCGTGTGTTGATCAATCTCTCCAGCTCCTCGTTCAGCTCCACAACACTCACTCCTGCTCTGCTTCACACTACAGTATCATTAATAATCGCATCCATGAACATGATTTCTTCACGAGGCCAATCCCTATTCTTTTGCACCGGCCTTGGAGGTGAAGACCACATGTCCCAAGATTTCGCTCTCAAACTTGGCATCATCAAGCTACGCCTTTGTTTTGAATAGGCCTCTAGCGGACAGAAAATATTACATAGTGCACCTTTAAGCACTCAAGAAAGGGTTAACTGACCAAAATGGTACTGTGAAAGATTTCTGAAAGGCTTCTGCCACTTTAAAACCGAATATGCGGATCCAAAATAATAGCCTATTACACATTCGTTTTTTTTTTCTCTCAAATAAGCCACAATGAATTGTGTTTAAGAGGATTTTTACATGCATTTTGACTTTTTTTCACATGCATGTGTCTGATCAGGCACAATTAGATGCAGAAGAGAACAGCATTCAGTGTGCACAGATCTGTGTGCTCTCACAGTAAACAGCTGCACATTCAGAATTAAGTTCTCTTTCACGTCTTTGTGTGCTCAAATGGTTTAAAATCACTTGAATGTTTAAACTGTCAGGACCTAAAACATGTTCAGATGATAAACTTTCATTGTATGATGGTCAAACTTTGCAATTAATCTGAGAATCACATGCATTTTGAATCTACTGCGGATCAGAAGTAAAACAAATGAATGCTTACCTTGATGAGCATCGCTTAGACACGGGTGAAACATAAACCCAACCATTACTATGCATGTAAAGAAAATGTTTGTAGACGAGAGCGTGTGAAACATGTTTACGTTTATATTTTAGATGCGCACATAAAGTAGATCGAGATTGGGTTTAGATTCTTCCCATTCTGTCACGCGGATGCCCACAGGACTGCTTTAGTTTCGCTTTTGAATTAATTGTGGCTAATACGCTCAGTCATAAAAGTATTTCAGTTCGTTGCCAACAGTATTAGCCTATCTATTTTTTCTCTTTTTTTAAAAACTCTTAAATTTTAATGTTATACATTTCTGTGTTTGTGTTTAAAGGATTAGTTCACCCAAAAATTAAAATTCTGTCATCATTTACTCACCCTCAAGTTGTTTCAAACCTGTAAAAATGTCTTTGTTCTGTTGAACACAAAGGAAGATATTTTGAAGAAAGTTTGTAACCAGGCCGCTTTGGGGCACCATTGACTTCCATAGTAGGAAAAAAACTACAATGGAAGTCAGTAGTGCCCCAAAACTGTTCAGTTTCCCACATTATTTAAAATATCTTCCTTTGTGTTCAACATTTTCATTTTTGGGTGAACTATCCCTTTAAGGCCTTGAATGGACTGGCACCCATCTCTCTGACTTTTTTAAAGGTCCTGTTCTTCGTGATCCCATGTTTCAAACTTTAGTTAGTGTGTAATGTTAGAGTATAAATAAAATCTGTAAAATTTTAAAGCTCAAAGTTCAATGCCAAGCGAGATATTTTATTTAACAGAAGTTGCCTACATCAAATGGCCAGTTTGGACTACATCCCTCTACTTCCTTCTTTAATGACGTCACTAAAACAGTTTTTTGACTAACCTCCGCCCACAGGAATACACAAAAAAGGGGGCGTGGTCTTGTTGCGCTCACACGGAAAAGAGCAAGAGTTGCGTTTTTAGAGTGTGTTTGTCGCCATGTCGTCGAAACGCTGTTATTTTCATCCCGCAGTCCAATCACCTTTGTTTGGCCTTCCCAGGGACGCTGTACTTAGAGATCAGTGGTTACAATTTATGTTTAACTCGGTTCCCGAAAATTATAATTGTGGTATCCTTACTGCAATAGTTAATGTTGGACTGCAGTGCACATAATGGTCACAAGAGGGACTATGTTTATGTATATGGCTGTTTTCCGTATGAGGTACTCTTCTGAGTGAGTGCTAACGTTGTACATTTTCTGTCGCTGCTTGTGGAGATTAAAGAGTTCAGTCTCTCGGGAATTATTGTCTTTTGTGTTCATTCGGCACAACACCACAATAATCCACATGTAAAACTATGTGCAGCACACGTTATGGTAAGAGGCGTGACCTTTCCGGGCAGGGAGCGCTAAGCTGCTGTCGAATCACAACACAGGAACCGCTGGCACAATCAGACCTCGTTACGTATTTCTGAAGGAGGGACTTCATAGAACAAGGAAGTCATCAGCCCGTTTTTATGACAGTGGAAACAGCGGTATACAGATAAGTAAATTATGTGAAAAATACTGGGTTTTTTTTACACGCGAAACATGAACACATGTTATATTGCACACTATAAACACAATCAAAGCTTCAAAAAAACACGAAAAAAGGGACCTTTAAGTGCCGTCTGTTAAAGGGGCTCTATGTAAGGTTTTTACTTTAATAAAGCATAAAAATATCCCAATATGTTTGCAGATATTTAGGAAACATGCTAAGTTCACCTAGTTGTTTCTCAGAAAATCAATTCTACAGCCAGACATTCTACTTTGAAATGTGTGTTCCGTGTCGGAACGTCTGTCTGTGCAAAACCGCCAGTTTATCCAATAGAATCCATAGTATCCATGGAAACCAGCAAACAAACTGGGTCAGAGAATCGCAGATTCTACCTGACCTAAAAAGCCTCTGCATCCATTTAAAAATCTCTATGAACGACAGCATATTAAAACAGATAAATCAACTCAGTGTGTGAGTCTCCTCAGCTGTCAGTTGCGCTCCCTCTTGTTGCGTGTCCTCAAGCTGGCCATCCGCATCTTTGAAGGAGGGGGAGGGGCAAACAATATTTTAAATTTGGACTGCAGTACCTATTTCGACCACTGGGTGTCATTCATACATAGAGCCCCTTTAAATTTCTAAGGTCTTCAGATTAGAGACTTTTAGAGGTGCTATAGAGACTGAGGCATCTGTGAGTTCATCTATAAAAATCATAAAAGAGTATTAGGTCTCTTGGTCTGTGTAAAACAGGAATGAACAGAGCATCCCACGGGTGGCTGAAGGACAGATTTATATACACCTTTAATTAATCCATAATAAAGATCAAGAGTCATATTAATGTGTGGGACAGGACACATACTGTATTACTGATTTAATTTTGTCCATCAGGAATTAATGGTGAAAAGTGTCTCTGTATGAGAGATGACTGAAAAATAGGAAGGATTGATGTTTTTTGTAGACTAACTTTCATTGATGAACATAAATTGAGTTAAATTTAATTTCATCATAAATAACTGTATTCAGCTGCAGTGCTTCATAAAAACACACAATCATATTCACAAATAATCAATGATTTTATGACATGTTAACATGATGACAGACAAATTTACACAATGATTACATATGTATTAAAAAAAGTGCTTTTCTTATATAAATGTTGCTTTTAGAAACTGGATGTTGTTGATATTTGATATGCTGAAGAATCAAATTTTCATTAACAAATATGAACTGATAATCAACGTTCATCTGAATGAGACGCTCATCAGTCTTTGATCTGTAAGGCACGAGTGTGTAAAAGTCTTCAGATATATTCACATTAATAAACAGCTTTACCTGAGAGAGTCTCAAATACAGCAGAATTCATATTTCATCTTTGGCTCACAGTTCTCTTATTTTCCTATAATTAACACTTAAATCAGCTGGATTTGATCTGATTTATCCCGAACATGAAGGTTTTTTTGGCTTTATAATACTGCAAGTTCACACTGGGTCTCTTGGATGTTCTTGCAGAGTTCACATGTCCCAGAATCGTTCGCGTCTGAATATTTTTCATATCCACGTCCTCTTCGTCTGTTTGACCGTTTCACGTCAGTGAAGCCGATTTTCCCTGAAGCTTATGATACATAACAAGCAACTTGCATCATAAATGTGCTCTAGATACTTAGATTGCATAAACTGCAAAAAAGCCAGTATTTTGCTTCTTTAGTAAAATTATTTTGAATTAATAAAGTTTAGATGTTTGAAAAACAAGACAGAAATACTGAGGAAGAATATCATGTTTCGCAGTGTATCAGCTGTAGCTAAATGAAATCACCGGTACTGTCCTGACGAGTGTAAATGTTCATGTGCAGCTCTTCCTGTAAAGTGCATGTGTCACATGTCTGTCTGAAATGGCCATTATCAGGTGATCGTGGTCTGGCTCTACTTCTGGTCGTTCCCAGAATCCTCTGTGCTCTTGATGTCGGAGCTGAGGGGCGGGATCAAGGCGCTGCTGATGTCATCGAAGCGCTCCACGACACACTGCGCCGTCAGACGGGCCTCGGGGTCGTGATCCCAGCACTCCTCGATGGTGGAGCTCAGCAGATGAACGCCCTGAGAGAGAGAGAGATGATGATGTCAGAACCTCAGTGACATCAACAGGGTGCTTAGAAAGACTTTAGTTCACTTTGATCACATGTTCAATTTACATGGCATAAGAAAAGTCTTAATTTTGGGAAATACAATATGGCATAATGTGATTATTAAACTTTAAAAGGCTGTGATTGAATTAACCCTTCGTTTGGGAAGTACACTCAGGGTCTTTGGGGTCTCCACAGACCACAGGCAACAAAATGTAATTTTTTAACAAAATAATTGTTTTTTTTGTTTTGTTTTGTTAAAAAAAAAAAAAAATGTAATTTTACTCTGTTTATTATTTTTTTTACTTCATATTTGTGCAGTTTTTGGAGGATTTATCATATCTTTTAAATTTATATAAATAAATAAATAAATATTTTTTAAAATAGGTTTTTATGCAAAAAAAGCTTTTTATGTAAAGTTCACTTTATAATATACCCACATTTCTAACTTTCATTCATGTGGATAACATGGATAATTTGACATGGTTTAGTGTGAGATTTTTGCCCATCTTTTGGAAAATGCAGTTTTAAAAGTAATAAAAAAATATCACTTTTACCAGTAGATGGCTCCAGAGCTCCACTATTTGCTGTTTAACTGACTGAACGACACCTTTACACAAGGATTTTCAGTTGGATTCATATCTGAATATTATGAAATCACAATTATGACAATAAAAATGACTTTTTGTCAAAGTTTAGTATATTTTGTAAGGAAAAAGATCAGTTTTTCAATATTGTTACATTATGATGAGACCTCACAAAATTCATCCTCAACATTTTTTCATTACAAAAAATGATAATCTTTGACAGAAAGTCTTTTTTATTGTCATAAATGTGATTTCATAATATTTAGATATGAATCCAACTGAAAAATACTTGTGAAAAGATGTCTTTCAGTCAGTCAAATAGCAAGTAGTGCAGCCATCTACTGGTAAAAGTGATAATTTTTTACTTTTAAAACTGCATTTTCCAAAAGACGGGCAAAAATCATACACTATAAACCATGTCAAATTATCCGTGTTATCCTCATGAATGAAAGTTAGAAATGTGGGTCTTTTATAAAGTGAATTTTACATAAAAAGCTTTCCTGTAGCTCAGTGGTTAGAGCATGGCACTAACAATGCCAAGGTCATGGGTTCGATCCCAGGGATTGCACATACTCAGATACAAATGTATAGTATAATGCAATGTAAGTCGCTTTGGATAAAAGCGTCTGCCAAATGCATAAATGTAAATGTAAATGTAAATAAAAAGCTGTTTTTGTATAAAAAACTATTTTAAAAACTATTTTTTAATTTATTTATATAAATTTAAAAGATATAATAAATCCTCCAAAAACTGCATAAAAATTACATTTACAATTACAATTTTTGTTGCCTGGGGTCTGTGGAAACCCCAAAGACCCTGAGTGTGACTTTTTTTCTACACTAACATAAAAACAAGATATCACTCCAATTTTTTTTTTTTTCTCTATAGATCTAGAAAGTGTTGACAACTGTACAAAGTTTCATGTCATTTGGACAAAGAGAACATTTTTTTTATTATTTTAGCAAACGTTGTTTGGGGTCTAAAAAGACCCTATAAGGGTTAAATAAATATTTAATGATCTACAGTTGATGAATTAAGATCATATTTAAATTGTAATATGATGTAGATGGTTGTAGGATGAATATTTTATCTCTCATCTTTTTGAGCATTTGGAAGCAGTGATGCATAAACATTTCAAAATAAGAGTCCTGGTGTATTTTCAGCTTGTTTATAATAAAATGGACATTATTGTTTTATGGATATTATTGGTATGTAATTAAATGTATTGATATATTAGGCATATATCAATTGTTCCAGTATTTTGCTATGGTTTTGACTCTTTAGTAAGGTTTTCTACTGTGAAACAACAGCCTAGGTCAGTGTCGCCACCTTGTGGAACAACTGATTAATGCAAATCAAATTCAGTGCACATTATGTGACCTGTGTAAAAAACGGCTTTACCATGTGGTTGCTCCAGCTGGCCGGTATCTCCGGTCTCAGTCGATCTCTGATGACATCATCCTTCATGCTCTCCACACACGGATGCTCCTTCAGCTTCCCGAACGGAGGTTCATATTCCCGCAGATCTGCAGAGACACAGACATCAGATATAAATCTTCAAAATTGGATTGGGATCAGGTCAGATCTATGAAGAACTTTCATATCTTCCTTATTCATGTGTGTTTGTGTTGAATGTTGAATATAAGCACTGTTCAGGGTCTTTGATGGCCATTCTTACCTCCGGTGGCGCTGCATCTGGACATGATCTCCCACAGAACCAGAGCCATGGAGTAAACATCTGCCTGTTTGAAGGACTCGATGTTCTCCAGGTCCATCCGGGACTCCAGCACTTCAGGAGCCATGTATCGCGCCGTTCCCACCTGAGGAACACACACCAGAAAACACGTCCTTCATCAGATCATCAGCAGAAAACAGAGTGTCTGTGAGCTTCCACTCATATAATCAACCACTGAACATCTGAATATAAAACACACTACAGACTTTTATTTTGAAATGTTTCTTTTCCAACAGAATATCAGTCTCACTGTTATATTTTAATTTGTTTATACAGAATTAAAAAACAAAACACAATTGTAGTTTATAATGAAACACTTTCATTTCACACTTTCAATTCAATTTTCTAAATGAAAGAAAAAGAAGATTTTTCGTCTTGCAGTTTCAGTTCAATGTTGTGTCGTGTCATTTCCTCTTTAAATATAATGCTTTGATCTTTCTGACATCATCATAATTTTTGAACATGTGCTTCAAACACAATCAGTTTCTTTTACAGTCTTAACATTATTTAATTCTCTCTGAAAACTAACTGTAAACATAATGGTTATTGTATTTAAAATATTTTAAAATGTAATTTAATATAGAACATTAACGTATATAAAATATTTAAATATGTGTAATTTAAATTATTTTAATCATTACTTATTTATACAAAATGTTAACATTTTTAAGTATATATTTATATTCTTATTATAACTATATAAAATATAGTTTTAGTTTATATTTGATTTTATATATATATATATATATATATATATATATATATATATATACACACACACACACACACTTATTTTAAGTGTATACTCTTGTATACATTAATCTAACACAATTTTTTACACACACATACACACACACACACACACACACACACACACATTATATATATACACAACATAAATGCATGTATGTGCATAAAACATATAAAAGTATATACTTTTTCTGAAGGTCCTTGATTTCACCACTAGAGGGCGACATTTCAACCCCAGATTACTCCTCTGTTGTTAAATGGCTGTACACGTGACACTCTCACCTCTCACTGCCTTTTGCTCGTTTTCAGTCCTGATGTTTGCTTTACCATTGTCATACTCAAGGATTTTTAGGTTTGAGATTTTCCTGCATGAATTTTACTCTCTGGATGTATCTCTCTGATCTGATATTTAAAGGGATAGTTCACCCAAAAATGAAAATTATCCCATGATTTACTCACCCTCAAGCCATCCTAGGTATATATGAATATCTTCTTTCAGACGAACACAATCGGAGATATATTTAAAAATATACTGGCTCTACCAAGATTTATAATGGGAGTGAATGGGGGCCGAGATTTTGAAGCCCCCAAAAATGCATCCATCCATCATAAATATAATCCACACGACTCCAGGGGGTAAATAAAGGCCTTGTGAAGTGAAGCAATTAATAAAGTTTTAAATATGGATATTTTTCTTACAAAAACCCATGGATTCACTACAGAAGGCCTTTATTTACCCCCTGGAGTCGTGTGGATTATATTTATGATGTGTGGATTATATTTATGATGGATGGATGCACTTTTTGGGGCTTCAAATTCTCTGCACCCATTCACTCCCATTATAAATCTTGGTAGAGATTTATTTTCATTTTTGGCTGTACTATCCCTTTAAGGAGAGCTCTTCAGTTTAGATTACCCTTTTGTGTTGCCTCCCAAGGCCTGCTGTTTGAGTTACAGCTAAGACTGTTGCTGTTCCCCCTAAAGTAAAGAGCTCAAAAACTCCATATGGAAACCCTCTCACCTGTCCGCTGTTGGCCAGTTCTTCAGGAGACGTGGAGCTGTCGAGTCTCAGGCTGAGGCCGAAGTCGCACAGACAGCAGGTGAGGTCAGATTTCACCAGGACGTTTGCGCTCTTCAGGTCTCGGTGCACGATGGCCACTTTGGCTCGTCCGCACGGCGTCCGGTCGGAGTGCAGGTGAGCCACGCCCCTCGCCAGCGACCGACCCAATTGGCATAGTTCGTCCCAGCCAATCACGTGCTGCGACAGAAACTCCTGCAGGTTTCCTCGCTCGTGATAGGCCGTTATCAGCCAGTACTGCCGCGCCGTTTTCCGGTCCTCGGCGGTTATGAACTGTAGGACGTTTTCATGCTGCAGCTCCGCGTCTGAGAAAATCTCCCACTCGGTTTTCCACGAGGCGTATTCGTCGTACGGAAATATCTTCACCGCCACCGTCTGAGGGGATTCGCTGGCTTGCTTGAGTTTGGCTCTGAAGACCTCAGCGAAGCGGCCCTTCCCGACGACGGCGTCCAGCTGGACGGGCAGCAGCTCCGTGTTGTGGTTCAGGCTGTTGGCGTTGGCGGAGCTGCTGTCGGATCGGTTGTCGTCGCTCATGATGATGGCGCAGGTCTCGCTGTCCATGCCTTTGGTCGCGGGCACTTTGCATTTCTGCTGCCGACACACGCAGACGAAGTAGAAGAGCGAGACGAGCAGGACGGCCGCGATCAGCAAAGGAAGCAGAACGAGCAGCAGCAAAGTCAGGAGATTCTTCCGTTCGGCACTTAAAGAAACTCTGTCTGCTTCTGTAAAGAAAAAGAGAAGTAGAGAAAAGTCATTTAAATTTTAAATCTTTAAATATAAAACAAGAACATAACTTTTTAATTATTATGAATACATATTACATATTGTTTTTATTCTTTATATAATAATAATAAAAATGTACAATATTTTAAATATATATAAAAATACAAATTCTAATTTTATGTAATATTGATTCTAGAGAAACAATGTTTATTATTTTAGAGTAAAATATTTCCATCATTATAAAAAACTAATTTAACCCTTCTAAGCTGTTCAGGGTGTTTTTGACCCCGAATGACATTTACTAAAATAATAATAAAAAATAAAAAAAAATCTCTTGATCCAAATGGAATGAGGCTTTGTCAACACTTTCTAGTTTTACAAAAAAATAATTAATTAATTAAATCAAATAATAATAATATATATTTTTTGTATTGCGCCTTTCTTACACAACAATAAAAACAACAAAAGAAAACACAATCACAATAATAACGCTAAAACAACAACGGCAACAAGTACTGTAAAATTATTACTTAAAAGCTTCACTAAAAACATGTGTTTTGAGTAATTTCTTAAAACAATCAAAAGATGGAGCATTCCTGACCGGAAAAGGCAGAGAATTCCACAACCTGGGAGCAATACAAGAGAAAGACCTCCCACCCATAGTTAATACATTGAAATAAATAAATAAATAAAATCTGGTTGAATTGAAAATGATGTCAGTTATAGTGTCACTAGTGTTAGTGTATGTCACATAAAATCAAAATGCACAATCAACAAAAAAATAAATAAAGTGGTGACACCATGACACATTCGAGATGGAACACACACACACACAAACCTTCTAATAAAAGTATAATCAAAAATGCTAAAAATATTATATATAAATTTAAAACATGCCATAAATCCCCCAGAAAGTGTACAAATGTACAGTAAAAACATCAATAAAGTAAGTAAAAAAAAAAAATAAATTATGACCCTGACAGTCGAAGAGCTTCACAAGGGTTAAGCTGTAATTATGGACATGGGAATGCATTATATTTAATGTGTCATTAATGTGAAAAACTGCTGAAATCACAGTTTCCAAACGGACTTCCTCACTAACTGTTATTTTAGTATCACTGAGATACTATTATTATTGTTGTTCATGTTTTATTTTTAATTCTTCTGTTTTCATTTTAATTTTAGTTGTGTTTTTGTCTTTTCTTATTTTAGTACTTTGAAGATTTGAAATGTTGCTTTGGAAACAAGTTGTAATTTTTCAATATTTAATATATTTTAACTTCCTGGGATAATCGTTCTGTTTATTATAAGAGCTGCTGCAGTTTTGTCGTCTGTCTCTTTAAATGCTCAAGCTCAAAGCAGGATGGATTCTGATTGGCTGTCAGTGTTTTTATCGTTCATCAGCTGAAAAAAAAAAAGGTGATTTCAATGATAAAAGTGTCGTTATCGTTACAGCTGTGTGTGACGCTGATGTTCTTATAGAGTTACAATGATTCATATAAAACATAGTTATAGTCTTTGGTGAAGTGTTTATAATATTATTTCATAGTCTGTGTATTACTTTAGACATTCTTAAATCAACATGATTTGCAAAATGACATAAGAAGTCTTGTTTTCTGAGATGTTGATTAAAACAAGAACAAATATCTGTCAGTGGGATCAGAAAATAAACCCAGTTCAAAGAGAAACAAGATGGTTTTTCTGAGCACATGGCAGATATTTGTCCTCGTCCTTCAGAAAATCTTATTTTGCATCTCAAATATATGTTGATTTAAGAACGTTTAGATATTTGTACTGGAAAACAAGACAGAAATATATATGAAGAACATCATTATCATTGCTATTTAGACGATTTGATCACAGATATTTCCGGCATCAAAAGTTTCCTATCAGAATCACATGATGCGACTTCCTGTTTACAAGTCTAAAACTAGATTCCAGCCATTTCTGGAAAAAAGAAAACAAAAGAAAAATGTGGGAGTGGTGCTTTCCTCGTGCACACGCCGCGATGAGCAGAACAACACGACCGCACACGTGCGCAGACACACACCAATAACACACAACATCTTCTGCATACTGTGATCTCTAAACACAGACAGGAAACCACACGTCTGAACCTTCAGCTCCACAGAGACACAGCAGCCACATGAGAGTCTAGAAACATTTACCCAACGGACACTTTCAAAATTCAGGAAAGAATCTTAAAGGGTTATTTCATGAAGCAGTGTTTTGAAATCGCCCATCACTAGATATTGTTGAATAAACTCGTTACTCTGTGTTTTTGCCAAGTAAGACATGTTCCTGGATCAACATATTTTTTCCATATTTTGGAACTAAACCTTACCGTACCCATAACTTATCCATAAAATCCGAGGGGAACGATAGGTGAATAACACTGATGTAGAAGCACCTAACTCTGGTTGCAAGCCTAAACTTGACATAAATGGTAAACTTGTCCCTCAAATCTGATTGGTTGATTGGAATGTTGATCCAGGAACACAAAATCACTGTGACCCTGGATAATGAGGGTGAGTAATTAAATTTTCCTGATAATTTACTCACCCCCATGTCATCCGAGATGTTTTTATGTCTTCAGTCGAAAAAAAATTTAGGTTTTTGATGAAAACGTTCCAGGATTTTTCTCCATATAATGGACAATGGGCACCAAATGGTTGATGGTCAAAATTACAGTTTCAGTGCAGCTTCAAAGAGCTTTAAATGATACCAGACGAGGAATAAGAGTCTTATCAAGAGAAACCATCAGTCATTTTCTACAAAAATACAACTGTATATGCTTTATAAACACTAATTATCACCTTGAGCGTGCTTCCGCTTTCCGTATTCTTCAAAAAGCTTATGCTGTATGTCCTACACCTTCCCTTTTCTACTTATGCAATGAACGCTGCGCCAGATGCATTTTTCCCATAAGTAGAATAGGGACATACAGCATAGACTTTTTGAAGAATACGGAAAGCAGAAGCATGTAAAAGGCGTTCATTTGTGTTTATAAAGCATATACAATGAAAAATGATCAATGGTTTCTCTAGATAAGACTCTTATTCCTCGTCTGGTATCATTTAAAGCTCTTTGAAGCTGCACTGAAACTGTAATTTTGACCTTCAGCCGTTTGGTGCCCATTGAAGTCCATTATATGGAGAAAAATCCTGGAACGTTTTCATCAGAATTTATTTTCGACTGAAGACATAAAAACATCTTGGATGACATGGGGGTGAGTAAATTATCAGGAAAAGTTTGTTTGAAAGTGAACTAGTCCTTTAATTTTGTCAAAAAGAAAGTGTTTTGACTTATCTGACAGAACTAGTGCGCTCAACTGAAGAGGATAAATATTGATCCGATAATGCAGACATGCACATAAACTACAATGGAAACACATTTACTGAATAAATCCTGCCAAAACTCATTTGCCTCAGCAGAGGCTGTGATTGGATATCTGGACTAACCAGCGGACCAATCGCATCGCAGCATCTCAAATGTTGGTTTGGTGGTTCTGAAACACCTGAGACGAAGTCTGTCATCAGAACACCAGCATCCGAACACTAGATCACATGACAGCGTTTATTGTGTTTCATCTGCTGCTCTGAGACAAACTCATTTATGATGGACAGAAAAAGAGCCTGATTTACAGTTTTATGACTTTTATGATTGTGCACCAATTTCCACTATAAAGAACCTTTTGTGGAATGAAAAGATTCCATGGATTGGATGAAGAGCCTCACCTCCAGTGAAGAAGAGCCAATTGTTACACTCCTCAGCATTACAGGAGCAGATGTAGAAGTCCTCCATCCCCTTCACCTTCTTCATCTCACACCTGGTGTTGTTGTAGTCCGTCAGATACTGACCGTGAAACTTCAGCGCTGGATTGTGACACACCGTCTCGATGAGCGCCTTCCCTTCACTCCTCCTCCTGAAGCACAACATGGACATTAGGAGTCGTCAGTTTCCACAAGAACATGAAGCATCAAAACTGTTCGACATTCAACTTTGTCACTGATAAATATAAAATAAAAACATTATGCATTATAGAAACAAGTTGTCACCACATATGGGTTAGTCAATGATCACTGCTGAGAGAGTTATCTTTTATTTTTACACAATATTTACTCAAAACCATCTGTTCAGCATAATAATAACACTAGTTAACTCTTTCCGTCACGTCACCATCGCTCTGGCCTTGTGTTTTTTCACTCTCAGAGTTCATCTGAACTGGAACTATTTCCTGCAGGATCGTCTGGAAGTCAGACGGGATTTCCTGTATCACAGTGCAGCCATTTCCTGATTAACGCTGTCGAGGTCGAGATACGGTCATTCAGATCTCAGAGAGCTCATAGAAATAGAGCTGATATTAAACAGAGAGCAAATGAAGCTTCTTTCATGGAGCGAGAGAACCCTGCATATAGTTGTTCAAAAAGTTTAATCTGGATTCGAATGATCTGGATTTGGAAATCCCATGTTCTGCTATCCAGGATCAGGTAATCCATTTTTTCAAAGCAAAATTGTATTGGATCACCCTGATCCAGATAGATACTTTTCAGACTACCAAGTCTGGATTGTTAGTGCTACAACTTTTGGCTATGTTCACACTGCGAGCCTTAATGCTCAGATCAGATTTTTTTTGTATAGCTGTTCACATTGTTGTTTTAAATGTGGCCAATATCAGATTTCCAGTGTGAACAGATCATGGTTCTGAACTGACCTGTATGTGCAAAAGAACGATACAAATGGGGTTGCCAGGTTTTTACCACAAAATGCAGCCAATTGCTTCTCAAAACAAGTCCAAAACTAGCCCAATCACGTTCTGTGGGGCATCCCGGTAAAACCCGCTTTTCGGGGGTTAAATATTATGTTAGTGCGATCGCTTCAACCCATGGAGTTGCAAAACAATCCACGGGAACAGTGAAAAAGTAACCCAATTCTGCAGTAAAATCACAGACTTGGCAACACACAATGAACTGATATATGGAAGTAAGTGATTACATGGTTATGTATAGTGTGATCTGCCGTGGAAGCCAGCGAAATTATGCCCAGGAAATATTAAAAAATAAAGACAATGATGTGGCAAAAGAGCAGAGTTTTGAAACTTTTATGATACGAGCCCTCATGTTTTGCCTGTATTATAGAGCTGTCGAGTTCTGACTCATCACTGCCCTCTACTGGCCACCTTTCACAACCGTCTTGATAACATTGGTTATGTAAAATCTTTGAATAGACTCCAATGAGCACAGAATCGTGACGAATGTTGATTTCGAGTGGCGTAAAAAAAATCACATGAATTCCGATATGACTGTCGCATTACAAACATCTGACTAGGCATGTGACGGTATCAAATTTTCATGTTGCGATTAATTGCTGAAGCTTTTATCGCGGTATGCGGTATTATCATGATATTGAAATAAGTTGCAAAAAAAGTGTTGTCACAGTATAACAAGTTTAAGAACTCTTTTTGTAATAACAAAAAAACTTTTCAAAAATAATAATATGTTAGTTCAGTAGTATATAACAATAAGTTCAAACTATGACCTGTGGAGGGCAGTATTACGCTAAGCAGTGTCTACACTGCTGGAATTCTAATAGAGGAGAAGAAGAGAGCTAGTTCAAGATGAGCATTTATGATTAAAACATATATAATTTTCAATTTTTTTCAGAAAATGAGCGATGGTTTCACTAGATAAGACCCTTATTTCTCATCTGGGATCGTGTTGAACAATTTGAAGCTGCAGTGAAAGTGTAATTTTGACCTTCAACTGTTTGGTGCCCATTCAAGTCTACTATAAGGAGAATAATCCTGGAATGTTTTCATCAAAATGGGGGTGAGTAAATTATTAGGAAAAGTTTAATTAAAAGTGAACCAATCCTTTAAGAAACGACTGATCATTTCAGGCTCATTAAATAAGTTCTTTTGATTTTAGTAATGTTATTAAACAGTAACTAAGAAATTAACATTAACTAAGAATAATTAATGCTTTAAGTATTTTTCATGGTCAGTTTGCTAATAATGAATTAACATGTTAACTAATGAAGCCATATGTCTTAAAGTTTTACTGAACAATAATAAATAATCAGAACATTTCTAATCATTAGTGCATGTTGTAGTCCAGATTAAAATATAAAAATGTTTAAGTTTGAAAATAAATAGCCTATTAAGTTGTTAAGTATTTGGTGCTGTGATGAACAACACTGAGATTACAAAAAAATGAATGGCTGTTTGAAGCATTACAAAAACTTTACTAAGACAGCTTCTTTGTTTGCGGGGTTTCCGGGGTAACCGCTGTATTTCTGCTGTTCCTTCAGCACCCTCTGCTGTCAGAGAGTGAACGTGCACTTTCATTCTGCCATGTGTTTCTCGTGCACGTTGGGCTTGTTTACATCTGAACGCAGAATACAGCAGTGATATGCATTTTATACGGTTGATGGGGAAAGTATTATTTACGGTATTTTGAAGTGCCCACGATAACAACATAGTGCATATTCATTATCGCGACATACCGCATTAACGAATATCGGTATATAAGTCTACATCTGACCTGTATCAGATTTAGTAGCACATATGGAAGTGGCACAAATCGGAATGGAAAGGATCAGATTCCATGTGGTTTGTACTGTCATTGGGAAAAATCAGACTTGGGCCACATTTACCTGCCGTGTGAACATAGTGTTTGACTGTTTCATCTCTTATGATTGTGCCAATGTAGTTTACTAACAGTGAAAAAACACTTTAAATTAAATATAATATTTTTGTTAGATAATTACAGCTGTTTGGGGACTTTACTCTAGGCTACTAAAAGTCTTAATATGTAGCCTAATGTCTACTTATACATATTAGTTAACAGTTACACTAATTATGTAACAAAAATAATTGTGTGTATATTACATGATACAAATGTTGTTTTTAACCAAGTTTAATTAAATTTTTGTTCCTGTAATCCACCCTTCTGCTGGGATCAGTATAATCCTGATTTTTTGGGGATCAAAGGTATTCCAATCTTCATAAAAAGTTTTGAGCAATAGCTGAGCGATAGTTGAAATGCGATCAGATTACTTTTGAACAACTGGCCCCTAGAGATTCAGTGCTCAAATTCATCATGATACAAAACACAGAGACATCAAAAAGAAGGAGCGTTGACGCACCAGGCACTGACGCACACCTCTTCTGGATTCTCGCAGGTGGACGTGATGTTGCAGGAGGATTCGCAGACGCCGGTGGTGTTACACTCCGTAGATTCAAAGTCACAGAACTTACAGAGCTGAGGCAATTTGAACGGTTTATTTTCTGATGCATTCACTGCACAAACACATGGAGAGAGAGAGAGAGAGAGAGATTAAATGCCTATATGTACACAAATACACACCTATTCAGTGCTGATGACATGAGAAATTATCTATATTATAGTATATTTTTGCACAGGAAACCACAGGAACATCACGTCTGCACTCACTTATAACTAACTCCGAGTCCTCACTGGGTTTGTTCAGCAGCATGCGCTCGTTGCAGTCACGTCCCGTACAGGCGCACAGACGGAGGTTATGGCCGGACACGTGTCTGATGGTCAACACACAGTCTGAGCTGCTGTAGTCCTCCAACATCACGCCACGCAGCGGCTGCGTCGGGTCGTGACACTTCGTCTCCACGGTAACGATGCCAGCTTGCCTCCACCTAAGGAGAGAGACGAGGTTAATGCATCATCAGCATATTCTACTGAAATTAAATAAATGTTTTCTGAAACTTAAATTTCTCATTTTCATTTAGTTTAACTTGATGTGATAAAATAACTAAAATTTAAATAAAAAAATAAATATATAGACATATTTACAAAAACAAAATCTAATAAAAATGACAAAAACATGACAAAATTAATAAAACTAAAATAATTAAAATGTAATGCAAAATGCAAACTGAAAATATACAAAAATATCTAAATATTAAAAAAGTCTCTCAAAGATACTAAAATAACAAGTATTTATATATATAAATCAGGGTTATTATAATTAACTAAAACCATAAAAATACATTTTCCTTACTTGAAATAAAATATAAAGAGCTTTAAATTTACAACATTTACAAAAAAAAAAAAACTAAAACTAATAAAAATTATAAAAACTAAATTAATAAAACAAACAACAATTAAAATGTAAATAAAGTAAAATTCAAATAAAAACGCATATTGCATATTAAAAAATGCAAAAATGCATATTAAATAAAAAATAATATAAAAATGTATTAAATACAATTTTAATTTTTGAAACAAACTAAACATTAAATAATAAAATCTATAATAGCATGTCATTACTAAAATAACAATGATGAGTGTAATTTTTTGAATTACTGAATTACTGTCAGTGAAATGTGTATAATTAAACAGTGGTTTCACATGTCATTTAAAACACAGCAGGCAGAGTACAGTCACTGTAAAATGTAATTAGTTGAGTTTACTTAGAAAGCTTCATTAAACTGTTGGGTTTAGCTACCACACAGTACAGAGTAATTAGAAATCTTGAGTATTGGTAATTCAGTTTTACAAATTGAGTACTTAGTTCAGTCATGTTAAAAATCTTGTTCACATTATGTAGAAACTGCCTTCAATTTCTCAAGCATTTTTACTCAGTTGCAGCAATGGACCATACATTTATTTGTATTTATTAAACTGGAGATACTGTTGAAAATAATAAAGTTTGATGTCACCATCATGGTGGAAAGTGTTTGCTTTAGTTGGGCTCTTGACCTTGACTTTTAACATTAGTGTTTCTCTGGCTGTCGTAACTCAGTGTTTGTGAGACACAGCTGATACGGTGAAAAAAGCCAAGAGAAATACTGGGATTGATCTGTTGGATCTTTCCTGATGATATCATTGAATACCCACAGATTTAATCCTGAGGTTTATGCTTGATCAAAAGTGTGCTTTGTCATTAAAAACAAATAAGTATTGTAATAAGTATAACTAATTACGTTTCACAGTGAATACTCAAGATTTCTAAGTACTCTGTACTGTGTGGTAGCTAGTTTTATCAATTCAAAATGATGAGTTAACTTACTTGCTAAATTTAAGGCAATCGGTTTCCTTAAGTTTTTTAAGTAAACCCAACTAATTACATTTTACAGTGATACTAATGATTGCCAGTAAACACGCTTTTTAAACACAGCTTTAATAATGTTCAGTCAGCTGATTTACTCTAGTATTTTGGTCTCAGTTCCCGTATCGTCTGCTGCACAGAAAGTGAAACAAGCTCACAATGTGTTTTCTCTTTTCCTGTAATCACTACAGACCAAACTACAACACCCATAATGCAGCAGTGCACAGGTGAGCTTGCATCCATTAAGTATCTACATGATCAAAAAGACTTTCAGTTTAATTACATTTTTAATTTTTCTAATTCTTTACAAATTCTGGTGCTTTAAAAAAGCAAGCAAGCAAATCCTGATGTGAATTTGCAAAGAAACAGAGAATTAAAGAGATCGTTCACTCTAAAAGGCCAATGAGGGAGAGTAAATAATGACAGGGTTTTCATTTTTTGTGCACTATCTCTTTAAGAATGATTTTCAGATTGAGATGTTTGGCTTGATTATTTCACTAAGCTTCGCTCTCCTGTGTGAAGTAAGAGCTCCGATCACGTCTGAAAGTTCGTGTTTGAACACGTCAGTGATTCATGTTCACGTGTGCAGTCAGTCATACCAGACGGCGGCGCAGACGTCCTGTGGACTCGGACAGACTTTTGATACACTGCAGTTTGAGATGCACTGATACGACCTGCAGTCAGCCGGGTGAGGGTCACATGACTTGCACTGACTGTGCAGATTGGCTGTATGGAGCAGAGCTGATGCTCCTGCAAAGAGACAAACAGAGATAAGATAAGATCAGGGGTGAGTAATTAGTGAGAGCTAATTTGTCTTACTTTTGGATTCAAATGAGATCAATCTACCTTTTTATAATAACTGAATAAAAAAGGTTATGACCAGTCTAGAAACACACTAAACGACTCACTGTAAGACTATAAGAAAAGAAAATATATTTCCCTATACATATATGAATGATCAATATATTACATTATTTAACAGTATATTTGAAAATATACAGAAAAATATATTGCGTAAATATATTACAATATATTGAATAATACATAAGGAATTGCGATAATATATTTACTAATATATCATAACGTACGTCATTTTATATTCAGTAATATACTTCATAATCTATATAGATTTATGTGTGATCAGATATGGTAATGCATGCATAATATATATTTACTCATGCAGTATAAACACATATATGGTAAAATATATTGTGTAACACGTTTCTTATATTTTATAATTATTTACATTTTAAATGTTTCATATTTTCAAGTTAGAAAGTTTCTACCAAAGAGACTATCACTGCTATAGCGTGCACAGCCGTTACGGTTTAAATAAAGTTATTATAGTCTTAATGTTGTTCAGCCAATCATAAACCTCACCACAGGCTCAACACAATGATGACCCCAAAAACTCTCACACATACCAGAAAACCTGGTGATTCATTCCAAAATAATACAACTTTAAACACTAACAGATCTCCGCCTATATCAATATTAAGTGAAACACATGAAATAACTCTTAATTTCAACATTTACTCTCCTTTAACAGTCAGAAGCAAAGCATGCTGGGAACTAGAAGTCTGTTGTAACCACTGAATGTAAGTCATTCTGTGAATGTGTGTATATATGTGTGTGTACAATACATTTACATTTATATGGGAACATGTATGTGCAATATAAGTACACAATAAAGGATAAAACTTTATGAATGCTATTTTTGTCTTCATTTATAAATATTTTATATGCATCAACATATAGCCATACATGGTCAATGCATATATTGCAGTATATTGAAAAATATAAGCACAAGTTTCCCATATATGGAAATGTATTATGCAATATATTGCATTATATTTTGCAGAATATTCCCATATATTTTTGTTCCGTAAGGGTTCACACACACATCCTCATTCTCTCTCTCACACACACACACACACACACACACACACACACACACACACACACACACACACACACACACACACACACACCTACACACACACACACACACACACACACACACACACACACACACGTTTGTTTTTGTGAACTGTGGGGACTTTCCATAGGCCGCAATGCATTTTATACTATACAAACCGTACTTTCTATCCCCCTAACCTACCCCTAACCCTAAACCTAACCATCACAGGAAACTGTGCACACCTTTATTTACTCACAAAAAACATCATTTAGTATTTTTATTAATTAATTTATATTGTGGGGACCGGTGGCTGGTCCCCACGATGTAATATAAACAAACTCACACACACACACACACACACACACACACACACACACATGTTTGTTTTTGTGAATTGTGGGGACTTTCCATAGACTTCAATGCATTTTACACTGAACAAACTGTACATTCTATCCCCCTACCCTGCCCCTACCCCTAAACCTAACCCTCACAGGAAACTGTGCAAACTTTTACTTTTTCACAAAAACTCATTCTATATGATTTATAAACCCATTTACATTGTGGGGACCGCTGGCTGGTCCCCACGATGTAGGTGAACTCAGGTTTATATTACATCATGGGGACATTTGGTCCCCACAATGTAATATAAACAAAAGCACACACACACACACACACACACACACACACACACTTCATTATGATCACATAATGCAATTGGACTCTTAAAATGTGTGAATAACGCTGCATCAGATACAGTGGATCAGATAAAAGTATGGTGTTTGTTAGAAGATGATGTTGAGAGTTAATGTGATTTGAGGAGAACTGACTTCAGACATCAACTAAAAATCACCCAAACAAACACCAGCGGAGTGAAAAGTGACATTCATTTGACTCCAAACAGATGCTTTGATTTAAAGCTAAACATTGAGCCTCTCAGGATCTCATGATGTAACTGTCTCAACATTCAGCTGGAAGTGGCTTCAGTAACTGTCTGCCAGGAAAATAAACGCAAGCACATTCTTCAGGGTAAATGGACACGGCGCTTTAGAAAGTGGAGTTAGGATTGTCAGGATCTCTTAAACACGACCACAGATTTATGTCATTACAGATGCTCTGAAGATCAGAAACAGTATGAAACACTTCATTCAATCTAAATAAAAATCTACAACAGCTAAAGGTGCATTAAATGGATATATTTTGTTCCATATATTTTTATTTTATTTTTTAATACATAATATTTAGTGTAGTAGTTGCTGTTGTGGCATCTTCTGCTTTCATAAATGTCAATATATGTTAATATCTGGATACTATTAATGTAATATAATTAGTAGTATGATTAATATAATTCTGTGACATATTATCATGGTTACTAAATATGGTTAACATTCAGTAGCATGGTACATATCAGTGTTATTTTAGTGTCACTGTGATACTATTATTCATTTTCATGTTAATTCTAAAGTTTTAGTAATACTGGGTGTTTTATTATATATATATATATTATATATATGTCTTTATTTTTGTATTAATTTTTTGTTTTAGTTATATTAGCATATCAAGTTGTTTTTTTTTTCTCAGTTCAAAAATATAAATTAATAATATTGCATTTTAAGTAATGAAAATGTATTTTATGGTTTTAGTTAACTATAACACACTTTAAAATCAAATACCTTTACCATGATACCATCACAGTAGTTAAACTGTTGCTGTTTAAACTCATATTAATGTAGTTTTACTGCTACAACAATTCACTATCAAAACATTACCATGATTTTTTTTTATATAATTAACATATGTGAATTTAGTATCATTATAAATGTCAACGCATAAAGAAAACAAAGAACTAATAAAACAGGAACAGAATTGGTTAGTTAGTTTCAAACAAACGCACATGCAGACAGACACGCGCACACGCACATGCACACGCACACACAAGGAAATATGTGACAGGCTCGTGTTGTCTGACAGTTTCAGACACTGAAAAAGAAACTAATAATCAATCTATTTACAAAATATAAACACCGAGTTTGACAGACGCACCGACGCTACTGTCATCAGTGAAGAGCGTCAGAGCGTCGCGTCGCGCTGTAGTAACGCGACTGAAGCGCGGAAACTCACTCACCAGACATCAGACACACGAGAAGAACCGGTCCAAAGCCGACTGAACCGAACCGCTCCATCACACCTCAACGCGATCGCATTTGACTCCGGTTCGCCGCTCTTATATCGGTCTCATTCTCCTCCCTCAACTGAGGAAACGCGCGGAGATGCACATGAGTCACAAATCAGACAGGAAATGTTCAAGAACAAACACTGAGGGAGGAGGAAGCGTGTCTTTTCCTGCTTTACTTTCTCAAAACCGCTTACTTCTGCCTGTGTGTAAATACACACAGCGCTCACTAACTAGACAACACTTTCAGGCATCTTGAAAGCTGGTAAGCACCCTACATAGACAGCATTTATGGGCATCATAGTCTCCAAACCTTGTGAGTTGCTTACATAGACAACATTCTGGGTGTCATAAAAACCTAGTGAGTAGCCTATTTAGACAACATTTTTAGGCATCATAGTCTCAAAATCTAGTGAATTTCCTACATAGGTGTCAGTCACAAAACCTGTTGAATTCCTACATAGACAATATTCTGGCAGTCATAGTCTCAAAACCTAGTGAGATACCTATATAGACAGTATTTTAGGCATCATAGTATAAAAACCTAGAGATACCTATATAGACTGCATTTTAGTCGTCATTCTCAAAACCTAGTGAGTTTCCTACATACACAATGTTTTTAAGCATCAAAACCTCAAAACCAGTTGCCTACATAACATTTTTAGGCCTCATAAAAGCATAGTGAGTTTCCTACATAGAAAACATTTCTGGGTGTCAGTCTCAAAGCCTATTGATTTGCCTACATAGAAAACATTTTTAGGTGCAACAGTCTCAAAACCTAATGAGTTGCCTATACATAACATTTTTAGGCCGTGTAGTCTAAAAACCTAGTGAGTTTCCTACATAGACAACATTCTGGGTGTCATAGTCTAAAAACCTAGTGAGTCTCCTACATAGACAGTATTTTTAGGCATCATATTCTCAAAACCTAGTGAGTTTCCTACCTAGACAACATTTTTAAGCATCATTGTCTCAAAACCTAGTGAGTTTCCTACATAGACAACATTCTGGGTGTCATAGTCTAAAAACCTAGTGAGTAGCCTATGTAGACAGCATTTTTAGGCATCATAGTCTCAAAACCTAGTGAATTGCCTACCTAGACAACATTTTTTGGCATCGTAGTCTCAAAACCTAGTGAGTCTCCTACATAGACAGTATTTTTAGGCATCATATTCTCAAAACCTAGTGAGTTTCCTACCTACACAACATTTTTAAGCATCATAGTCTCAAAACCTAGTGAGTTGCCTACATAACATTTTTAGGCCTCATAAAACCGAGTGAGTGTCCTACACAGAAAACATTTCTGGGCGTCAGTCTCAAAGCCTATTGAGTTGCCTACATAGAAAACATTTTTAGGTTTCATAGTCTCAAAACCTAGTGAGTTTCCTACATAGAAAACATTTTGGGTGTCATAGTCTAAAAATCTAGTGAGTAGCCTATGTAAACAGCATTTTTAGGCATCATAGTCTCAAAATCTAGTCAATTTCCTACGTTGCCTACATAACATTTTTAGGTGTCAGTCACAAAACCTGTTGAATTCCTACATAGACAATATTCTGGTGGTCATAGTCCAAAAAACCTAGTAAGTAGCCTATGTAGACAGCATTTTTAGGCATCATAGTCTCAAAACCTAGTGAGTTGCCTGCATAAAATTTTTAGGCCTCATAAAACCGAGTGAGTGTCCTACATAGAAAACATTTCTGGGCGTCAGTCTCAAAGCCTATTGAGTTACCTACATAGAAAAAAACATTTTTAGGTGCCATAGACTCAAAACCTAGTGAGTTGCCTACCTAGACAACATTTTTAGGTATATTGTCTCAAAACCTAGTGAGTCTCCTACATAGTATTTTTAGGCCTCATATTCTCAAAACCTAGTGAGTGTTCTACATAGAAACATTTCTGGGCGTCCTACCTAGGCCTACCTATCTAGCCTACCAAGATAACATATTTAGACCTCGTAGTCTAAAAGCCCAGCGAGTTGCCTACATAGAAAACATTTTTAGGTATCATAATGTCAAAACCTAGTGAGTTTCCTACATGAAAAACATTTTTGGGCAACATAGAAACCTATAATGAGTTGCTATTTTTAGGTGCCATGGTCTAAAAATCTCATTTCTCACATGACAACATTTCTGAGCATCAAATGCATCATAGTCTTAGTAGGTTTCATTCATAGACAGCATTTTTTAGACATTTGTTCTCAAAATCTGCCTATTTAGACTGCATTTTTGAGCATGTGTCTCACATAGTGAGCTCTACACCTACACAGCATTTTTGAGCATCTCAAAACCTTGCAGACCGCCTACCTAGTAATACATGAAACACATTCTGTGAGCTGCCTAACTAGACATCAATTCTGAGCTTAAGTATGTAGAAGTTTTGTAGCAGTCAAAGGCTATAATCTCACTAATTAAACAAAAAAATGCTATCTAGGTAGCACAGTAGGTTTTGCCACAGACACTGAAGCATCATCGTCAAGAGTGAGAAAAACAAAACAAGAAATGACATCAGAGCAACCACAATCTAGACCAAAGCATCTGCGTATGAAGAAAATAGTGCGCAACAAAAACAATATAAGATCTTGTATACTGAGAAATTGATCAATATCAAGTGAGTGTAAATGAGTTTGAATGCTTAAAATGAGGGTAAGAAAAATAAACTTATTTCAAAGGGAGTACAAGTTTATTTTTCTTGTTGAATTCTTATCATTTTGCATCTCAAGCTGTATCTTGATTTAAGAATGTTTATATTTGTGCTGGAAAACAAGGCAAAAAGAAGACAAAAATCACTTTATGCAGTGCATGTTTTAAGCATATTGCACTTCATATCTCATGCAATTCTGCTTTTCAAATGAATGCAATTAGTTTTGATGATGTTTAGATGTTTGAACAAGATAAAACTGACTAAGAAAGATTGTTGCAGAAATCGTGTGCCATAAGCGTAGAGTTTGGCAGCGTTTGGATGTTGTTTATGCTGTCCATCAGGACTAAATTATTGAATTCTCTTCCTGGAAATCAGTGCAGTGCTTGCGAAACGCATTATTCCATGGAAAGAGCCGTTCAGGAGCCGGAGAATGGTCGGGCTAGCTAGTCTAGACACTGTCTGACTCTTTTGCCACCTTTAACTGGAAGTGAAGCCGATTGCAAGAAAGAAAAAAAACACATTTTTCTGCTCTGTTTTACATAATTTGCACTGGTTAAACATTCACATCCACATAATAAATAACAGTGTCTAGAACATGATTAAAACCAGCTGGGTTTGTTTATGAACTCAAACTGGACTGAGTTCTTTTGGTGAAGCTACAGCCTTCTTAAATATAAATATTTCAATGCAAAGATTATAGACTTGAACAGTTGCATGCAATGCACATTTCAGTGTCTGTGTCGTCCTGATGATTCCTCCAAACGTG
The DNA here is from genome assembly GCF_024489055.1 of Chanodichthys erythropterus. Lineage (NCBI taxonomy): Eukaryota > Metazoa > Chordata > Actinopteri > Cypriniformes > Xenocyprididae > Chanodichthys > Chanodichthys erythropterus. Next base: position 13,259,489 of record NC_090235.1, read on the forward strand.
TCTTATTGAGGTGTTACTGAACAGATGCTTGTGTTTTCGGCTATGAAGCATGTGCAGTAAATCTGTCACTGTTTTTTACGATAAGAGGCTTCATTAGCCATTATAAACGCAGTGTCTTTAGTCTCCAGACATCTATAAATCACACAGACTGTCTGCAGACTGACCAAAGTTCCTTAAACAGCGAGATGACAGTGACACAGTCACAGTCTGTCATAGACTTGATGTGATCCAGTGACAAATTTAACAGTCTGAGAGTTTCATCACATCAGATCTCTGAAAGATAATCTGTTTTTAGTAGACTAGATGTTTACCAGCATGTAAAATAACATCAACATGTTTTCTGCTTTTCTTCAGCATCTGTTTTGTAGACTGACGTGCCAGTATTCAAAAACATATGTGCACACTGGTCTCTGTGATTTCACATTATGGAAAAATGCTTTGGTAAATCATAATTATGGCATACTAAGTCATTATGAGATTAAAAAGTTAAAAATATGACATACTGTCAGGGAACACAGATTCGATGGCACAGGTGAGTAAAAGTGACTGACTCAAGCAGGTGAAATACAGTAATAGAGGATTATGTACAACAACAACCAAAGCAGATGAAGAATGATGACGTAAGTAGCACCACACACTTCTAAATCACTGTTGAACTGGATATTAACAATATCTCTTATCTTTACAGGTAGTAACCATCTGGAGGAAACAGGGATTCAGGAAGGAGGGAACACTGATGAATGGAGCATGGGGAGATCACACAGGTAAGTAGACTCAGGTAAGTAAGCATAACGGTCCATTCAGTCCTAGTTGAAGTAGTAGATGATATAGCAGTCCTAGATAGAGACGAGACCAGACAACCTCTGTGTGCGTGATGCTGGCTTATGTAGACAGGTTTGGTAATTGTGAAGTGAGTGCAGGTGGTAACCAAGGAGGATTGTGGGAGATGTGGTGCACTGAGGTGACAGGCATGGCGACTGGTGATCCTGACAGTACTCCCCCCTTCCGGAAGCCACGGCCTCATGCAAAACAGAAGGGAGGGAGGGCAGTTGTCATGGAGCTGTGTCAAGTGACAGGCTGGTGAATAGGGATATATGGCCAGGTCAGGGAACCTCTAGGATGGCACTGGAAACCTAGGAATCTAGGGACCATGAAGGTGCAGGTAATTCAGGGGACCATGAAGGTTGAGGTAATTCAGGGGGACCATGAAGGTGCAGGTAATTCAGGGAGCCATGAAGGTGCAGGTAATTCAGGGGACCATGAAGGTGCAGGTAGCTCAGGGGACCATAGTGGTGCAGGTAGCTCAGGGGACCATGAAGGTGCAGGTAATTCAGGGGACCATGAAGGTGCAGGTAGCTCAGGGGACCATGGTGGTGAAGGTAGCTCAGAGGACCATGAAGGTGCAGGTAGCTCAGGGGACCATGAAGGTGCAGGTAATTCAGGGGACCATGAAGGTGCAGGTAGCTCAGGGGACCATAGTGGTGAAGGTAGCTCAAAGGACCATGGCGGTGCAGGTAGCTCAGGGGACCATGAAGGTGCAGGTAGCTCAGGGGACCATGGTGGTGAAGGTAGCTCAAAGGACCATGGCAGTGCAGGTAGCTCAGGGGACCACGAAGGTGCAGGTAGCTCAGAGGACCATGGTGGTGAGGGTAGCTCAAAGGACTATGGTGGTGAAGGTAGCTCAAAGGACCATGGTGGTGAAGGTAGCTCAAAGGACCATGGCGGTGCAGGTAGCTCAGGGGACCATGAAGGTGCAGGTAGCTCAGGGGACCATGGTGGTGAAGGTAGCTCAAAGGACCATGGCGGTGCAGGTAGCTCAGAGGACCATGAAGGTGCAGGTAGCTCAGAGGACCATGGTGGTGAGGGTAGCTCAAAGGACTATGGTGGTGAAGGTAGCTCAAAGGACCATGGTGGTGAAGGTAGCTCAAAGGACCATGGCGGTGCAGGTAGCTCAGGGGACCATGAAGGTGCAGGTAGCTCAGGGGACCATGGTGGTGAAGGTAGCTCAAAGGACCATGGCGGTGCAGGTAGCTCAGAGGACCATGAAGGCGCAGGTAGCTCAGGGGACCACGAAGGTGCAGGTAGCTCAGAGGACCATGGTGGTGAGGGTAGCTCAAAGGACTATGGTGGTGAAGGTAGCTCAAAGGACCATGGTGGTGAAGGTAGCTCAAAGGACCATGGTGGTGCAGGTAGCTCAGAGGACCATGGTGGTGAAGGTAGCTCAAAGGACCATGGTGGTGCAGGTAGCTCAGAGGACCATGGTGGTGAGGGTAGCTCAAAGGACTATGGTGGTGAAGGTAGCTCAAAGGACCATGGTGGTGCAGGTAGCTCAGAGGACCATGGTGGTGAGGGTAGCTCAAAGGACCATGGTGGTGAAGGTAGCTCAAAGGACCATGGCGGTGCAGGTAGCTCAAAGGACCATGGTGGTGAAGGTAGCTCAAAGGACCATGGTGGTGCAGGTAGCTCAGAGGACCATGGTGGTGAGGGTAGCTCAAAGGACTATGGTGGTGAAGGTAGCTCAAAGGACCATGGCGGTGCAGGTAGCTCAGAGGAGCACGAAGGTGCAGGTAGCTCAGAGGACCACGAAGGTGCAGGTAGCTCAAAGGACTATGGTGGTGAAGGTAGCTCAAAGGACCATGGCGGTGCAGGTAGCTCAAAGGACCATGGTGGTGAAGGTAGCTCAAAGGACCATGGTGGTGAAGGTAGCTCAAAGGACCATGGTGGTGAAGGTAGCTCAAAGGACCATGGTGGTGAAGGTAGCTCAAAGGACCATGGCGGTGCAGGTAGCTCAGAGGACCATGGTGGTACAGGTAGCTCAGAGGACCATGGCGGCATACTTGACCGCATCAAAGTAACTTGGGGAACAGAACTAACCTCATGGCGGATTCCGTAGCCATGATGAAGATGCTAGTAACGGTCACTATAAACACAACGTAAGAACATGGACAGCAGGAGATCCTGGCAGACTCCGTGGCTGCGTCAAGGGAAATTGGGATACAGGAATTAGATTGGTCTCCAAGGCCACAACAAGGGAGTTAAAGCACAGGGGATCAGATCGACCTCTGCGGCCGTGATGATGGGACCTTGATCAGTCTCTGTGGCCATGATGAGGGAATATAGATTGGCCTCCTTGGCTACATTAGGGCAAGCAGGAAATTCAGGGACAACCTTCTTAGTCATATCTGGGCAAACAGAAAACTCAGGGGTGATATCTTTGATCACATCTTGACAAATAGGAAATTAGGTTACAATGGGCTCCAATGTAGATTCAGGGGTTAGAGTGGGATAATTTTGCATTTTTAATGTCATAATTTAAATTTAGTATGTCATAATTTTGACTTTTAATCTCATAAATATGACTTAGTGTGATTTACCAAAGCATGTGGCAAAATTGGGCTTCCATATAAACAACAGTGAACTTTGAACAACATATTTTCTTATTTCTTTTGATTTTGGGGTGAAATAAATAATATCTTTCTTAATTATATCCATCCAGTTACTGATGATGAACATCGAAGAAACTCAAAAGCAAGTAGAAATATAGACATTAAAGTGAGAGATGATGAAAACAGATCATAATGCAGAAAACATGTTTCATGGCACATAAACCTGCGTGATATTCAGATTATGAGCAGTAAATTCTCCTCTTCACACTGACTCCAGTTCGCACACGTCATCAAAAACACCTTTCATCGCACACACATTTAATCACAACACAAGCATGTTATATGATTCAGAAGTTATTTGAGCAGGACAAACATGCACTAGAAGATTGTGCTGCTATTGTTAACTAAAACAAACTATTAAAAACATTTATCTAAAATGTAACTAAAAGAAATTGGCAAGTGTTGCCTTGCTGCATTGCTTAATGCAACGCAAGTCACTTTGGATAAAATCATCTGCAAAATGCATAAATGCAAACTTGACTTTGTTTGCATTCCTTATGTCTTTGATTATGAAAATTTCCACAAAAAAATCTGGATCCTGATGACAGAATGATTAGTAATAAGCGGACCTGCCGCTAACTTCTGTTGGATCAGCACAATCCTCCTCGCTGAGGTTTTACTTCCTAAATAAAGTGGCGCTGTGGTTGATTTTGAGACTCCAGCGCTGAGACTGTCTGCCATCCACATCACTACTGAATCACTGACACTCAAAATAGTGTTAAAAACTACTGCAGACTATTTGTCACACATCAGCTCTACAAACGGCTCTCATCCACACCTCTGATCAAGACCACGTGCATCTCAATGTGATTTTCAACAAAATCATCAAACACAGTTACAAATATATATATACACAAACACACACACCGATCAGGCATGTGGTAATAATGCATTATCAGACATTATGAGCACTGACAGGTGAAGTGAATAACACTGATCCCTTTCTTCATCACGGCACCTGTTAGTGGGTGGATATATTGGGCAGCAAGTGAACATTTTGTCCTCAAAGTTGATGTGTTAGAAGCAGGAAAAATGGGAAAGCGTAAGGATTTGAGCCAGTTTAACAAGGGCCAAATTGGGATGGCTAGTTGTTACTTTGACACGTACCACCTACCTAAGCATTGTTGAGACCATGTACACCCTTTCATGGAAACGGTATTCCCTGGCGGCTGTGGCCTCTTTCAGCAGGATAATGCTCCTGCCACAAAGCCAAAATGATTCAGGAATGGTTTGACAACAACGAGTTTGAGGTGTTGACTTGACCTCCAAATTCCCTAGATCTCAATCCAATGGAGCATCTGTGGGATGTGCTGAACAAACAAGTCCGATCCATGGAGGATCCACCTCACAACTTACAGGACTTAAAGGATGCTGCGAACATCTTGGTGCAGATCCCACAGCACACCTTCAGGGGTCTAGAGGAGTCCATGCCTCGACAGGTCAGGGCTGTTTTGGCAGAAAAAGGGGGACCAACACAATATTAGGAAGGTGGTCATAATGTTATGCCTGACTGGTGTATATTTCTGATATATAATATAATATGTACAGTTTTGTGTACTAACAGGACATGATTTTGCATTGGTTTATTGCAGTATTAATTAGTACTTTTACAGAAATCTGTTTTATTTATGTATGACAGATAAATATGCATCACATTAAGTTTGTTTATGTTTAAACTGTGTATCCAAGCGAAGGGAAATTTTAATATGCAATTCAAATATATACATTTAGGTCTAAATGTTTGATTGAGTGTAATTGTGTATGTTTCTGATCTTCAGTGTCCTCTCACTGACACTATTATATAAACATTTGATCAAATACTGACACATAAATGTTTATTTACCGTCTGACTGTGGCGTCTCTCTCTCTCTCTCTGTGCTGATTTATGTCTCTCTGTCTAAATTTTCTGTATTTTGACGTCTACTGCCATGGAAACCAGAACTGCATTTATGGAATGTCTAGAAACAGAGAGTGTGTTTGTACAGCATGTTATAACATGCACTACTGTATGTTCAGATCTAAATAAATATAGCTTCAACTATAACACACAGGTTTCACTCTACACTGTAAATCATTATCATCATTTTAAAGTTAGAAGACTGTAAAATGCTATGCTAAAAAAACTGTTAATTGGTTTAAGTTCCCTTATTCTATACAGTGAACAACTGTAATAGATATATTGGGACATTTCATGTAACTTTACAGCAAAATACTGTTAAATAGAGGGCTGTACCCACCATTGAGGTCTCCGAGGTTTGGAGCTCAGTAGTTTTCTGAGGAGTACATAGTAAAGGTTGTGAAATAATTGCCTAATATTAACTCTACTTTGGTGCTGCACAGATATTGCACAATGATTACGAGCTTCTCGTCTGAGCTGCCAGCCTCAAACAGTGCTCATCTGTGTCAAAATGTTAGAGATGACCAATCAGATCAAAGTAGGCGAGCTTTATGTTCTCAGAAGAGCGGATTTCAGCACGACACTTCAGATCATAAAAGTGCGAGATATGATGCAAGTAGATATGATACAAACATTTAATATTTGACAGCTGTTATGATGGAAATGATAAAGGGATAGTTCACCCAAAATTAAAATTTGATGTTTATCTGCTTACCCCCAGGGCATCCAAGATGTAGGTGACTTTTTTTCTTCAGTCGAACGCAAATTATGATTTTTAACTGCAACCGCTGCCGTCTGTCAGTCAAATAATAGCAGTGATTGGGAACTTGAACAATAAGAGTCAAAAAAACTTCCATAGACAAATCCAAATTAAACCCTGTGGCTCGTGACGGCACATTGATGTCCTAAGACACGAAACGATCGGTTTGTGCGAGAAACCGAACAGTATTTATATCATTTTTTACCTCTAATACACCACTATGTCCAACTTCGTTCAACTTCCGGCTAGTGAGGTCTGATCGCGCTCTGACAACGGCAGTAATGTCTCGCGCTCATTGAAGTATATGGGCGAGACATCACTTCCGTCATCATAACGCGTTTTTTGACCTCACTAACAGGAAGCTGAACGAAGTTGGACTTAGTGGTGTATTAGAGGTAAAAATTATATAAATAATGTTCGGTTTCTCGCACAAACCAATCGTTTCGTGTCTTAGGACATTTATGTGTCATCACGAGCCGCAGGTTTTAATTTTGATTTGTCTAAGCAAGTTTTATTTACTGTTATAGTTGAAGTTCCCATCAACTGCTATTATTTGACTGACAGACGGCAGCGGTTGCAGTTAAAAATCATCATTTGCGTTCGACTGAAGAAAAAAAGTCACCTACATCTTGGATGCACTGGGGGTAAGCAGATAAACATCAAATTTTCATTTTTGGGTGAACTATCCCTTTAATTAGAAATAATCAGGGATGCAAACTTATAAACTTTTGTCTAATTTCACCATTTTTATTTGAAAACATAGGTTATCGTGCAGGCCTAATGTAATTCGGAACTGTCGATGTGAAGAGACGAAACATTAACCAAGTCGTTTTCATCATATTAGGCGTAAGATTAATAAGGAATGTGCACATATTTTGACTTAAGTTACTTAGTTGCCTGGCTTTCCTGGTAGCATTCAGTAAATTCACTTGTCTAAGAATATGATTCATAAAACATACATATCAGCTGACCCTGTGTTTATGACCCAGCTAACACATGGCGTACCAGTTACATAATTTATTGATACTTTTCAATAATTTCATGACTTATTAACTAATGTAATACAGCACGATACGAGCACAGAATAACGGCTGACAGGAAAGTTTGTTTTTCTGAGGAGAGAGACTTTTCATTTTGTAACAATTTACATAAATAATGTTAGAATAATGACACTGACATATTGCCTGTCAACATCTCTTCTGACCGCAGATAATGAGGGTATGTTTAAACGCCAACAATGTCCTTTGTGTTTTTCATGTATAGATGGCAATGATATAAAAAAAAATCCCTGTTCACACAGACCTGCAAAAATGATTAAAAACGCTATATTTTGCTGCCAGGCCAGTAGATGGCGATGTCACTTTGTAAAGAAACACAGACGTCTATAGACTAAACGTGCACGATGGCACCGTTTTTCACAAATTCTTATTTTGTAGTTTTACACAGAGATGATTGTTTTGTTTTAAAAAACTTCCACTTGGAATCCTTGAAAAAGTTTGCATTTTCAACGCCATTGTCGTGAAAATGAACCGTCAAAATGTTTAGTTGAAAACAGTGTTGTGTGAATGGCCCCTGAATCAGGACGTTTTTCTCAGGCACACTTTACTTAAATTGAGTCTAACAGAAGTGTCAACAGCTTTCACACACGTCTTTCAAAATAAAAGTCTCGATTGAGAAAAAAAAACATTGTTTCATTGATTGAACAGTCTGCAACCCACCAGTTGAGAAACACTGATTTACATGACAACAGCGTTTTGGGAGCATGAAAATGCAAAGTTTAGAAAATGCTGTCGCCAACTACTGGCCTGGCAGCAGAATACAGCATTCTTTTCGCGGATCCATGTGAATGGGGATCATTTTGACAATGTAGTCATTAAACATTTTTTCAGTTTTGAGCACATCATTGTCATGTAAACGTACCATTAGATTCATCATGTTCTTCTCTTTATCACATGTGTTATTATAGGGTAGTTGTCAGTAACCTATATTATAAAGGTAAAAACAGATTTTTGTAATTTGGTATATTAACATTATTTCAGTTAATGAAATATACAATGTTCATTTACCATAAATTTAAGCTCAAACTTAAAATGTTCTTTGTTAGTTTTTATGGTAAAGTTATGGCAACCACAGCTGGCTTTTTTATTTATTTTTTTAAATTTAACAGATTCATACATTTACATATGGAAGCCTGTTTCCACCAAAAAAAAAAAAAAAGATTAATTGCGACTTTTTATCTCAGAATTGCGAGTAATAAAGTCAGAATTCTGACTTTATTTCTCGCAATTGCGACTTTATATATCAGAATTCTGACTTTTTATCACTACTGTGTGAAACATTATTTCTCACAGTTCTTACTTTGCTTGCGTTTCCTTTCATTGCGACTGAACATCAGGATTGCTGCTTTGTTATTATTATATATTAAATAGAGGACATCATAAAGGTTTATTTTAGCGCCGATTTACCAATAAAGAAATATTGATTTTAATGGAGGGGACACTTAAAGACATATGCATTATGCAGGAATATGCATATAGAATGTTTGGATACACTAATGAATTTGACAAAATAATAACAATATAATAATAATAATCATAATAAGAAGAAGAATCAGCTGTGGCGGAGGCGCAATAAACCAGGCAAAGCTGAAGTGGCACATTTTATACACCAACAGCTTCAGACTTCACGGCAGCACGGCTATCGTTGGATGTACTGTCACAGACAGAGATACTGACCATCAGTTAATTGCGAGAAAAAAAGTCAGAATTCGGACTTTTTATCACGCAATTGCGACTTTATATCTCAGAATTCTGACTTTATAACTCGCAATTCTGAGATAAAAAGTTGCAATTAATCTTTTTTTTTTAGTGGCTTTTTTTTTTTTTAGCGGCATTTTTTTTTGTGGCGGAAACGGGCTTCCATATTTACGCAACAAAAAAAACAGAAAATGGAATTTTTTTTCAATGACAACATTGTCAGAATGATCCCTGTTCACATGGATCCATGAAAACAACTAAAAATGCTGTATTTTGCTGCCAGGCCAGTAGTTGGCGATGTTACTTTGTAAAGAAACAGATGTATCATTTTCAAAAGCATGCACTTAGAAACCCATTTTCTAAACTTTGCATTTTCATGCCCCCAAAACGCTGTTGTCGTGTAAATCAGTGTTTCTCAACTGTTGGGTCGCAGACTGTGCAATCAAAGATTTTTTTTTTTTCTGAATCAAGACTTTTATTTTGAAAGCTGTGCGTGAAAGCTGTTGACTGTTATGTCAGATGATTGATTCCTTTGAATCCTTTCATCTGTTGGCGTTGGTAATGCACTTTTACGTCGCTGTGGTTGTTTATGGCGATTAGGACATCCGCGACATGCACACTTCTGCACCATTTTAAAAAATATAGCAATACCAAAATAGCTTGAATACAGCGTGCATCTTCCTCAGACCGTAACGAAGCTCGGGCGCACCGGATAACACGTCAGCAGCGTCTTACGTCAGCAGCGTCACTGCGGAGTCGTGAACCACACTCCGGAGCAGAAGGGGGCAGTAATGCACCAATAAGCTGGATGCCAACCGCCGTAAAACAGGAAAGAAGAACAAGAAGTCGTGAATGCGGATTGACAACAGACCCGGAAGAGAAGACAATGCTGAATAAAGTCGTAGTTTTTATTTTTGGACCAAAATGTATTTTCGTAAAATGTATTAAATGTTGCAGATGTCCTAATCGCCAAAAACAACCACAGCAACGTAAAAGTGCATTACCAACGCTGACAGATGAAAGGATTAAATTGAATCAGTTCAATGGAATCAATTCAATGGAATCAGTTCAATGGAATCAGTTCAATGGAATCAGTTCAATGGAAAGGATTCTGGAAGAGAAGACAATGCTGAATAAAGTTGTAGTTTTTGTTATTTTTGGACCAAAATGTATTTTCGATGCTTCAAAAACTTCTAACTAACCCACTGATGTCACATGGACTACTTTGATGATGTTTTTATTACCTTTCTGGACATGGACAGTATACTGTACATACACTTTCAATGGAATCAATTAAATGGAATCAGTTCAATGGAATCAATTCAATGGAAAGGATTCTGGAAGAGAAGACAATGCTGAATAAAGTCGTAGTTTTTGTTATTTTTGGACCAAAATCTATTTTCGATGCTTCAAAATGTTGCGGATGTCCTAATCGCCAAAAACAACCACCGCAACGTAAAAGTGCATTACCAACACCAACAGATTAAAGGATTAATTGGAATCAATTCAATGGAATCAGTTCAATGGAATCAGTTCAATGGAATCAATTCAACGGAAAGGATTCCAGAAGAGAAGACAATGCTGAATAAAGTCGTAGTTTTTGTTATTTTTGGACCAAAATGTATTTTCGATGCTTCAAAATGTTGCAGATGTCCTAATCGCCAAAAACAACCACCGCAACGTAAAAGTGCATTACCAATGCTGACAGATGAAAGGATTAAATTGAATCAGTTCAATGGAATCAGTTCAATTGAATCAATTAAATTGAATCAGTTCAATGGAATCAATTAAATGGAATCAGTTCAATGGAATCAGTTCAATGGAATCAGTTCAATGGAAAGGATTCCGGAAGAGAAGACAATGCTGAATAAAGTCGTAGTTTTTGTTATTTTTGGACCAAAATGTATTTTCGATGCTTCAAAATGTTGCAGATGTCCTAATCGCCAAAAACAACCACAGCAATGTAAAAGTGCATTACCAACACCGACAGATGAAAGGATTAAATTGAATCAGTTCAGTGGAATCAGTTCAATGGAAAGGATCCCGGAAGAGAAGACAATGCTGAATAAAGTCGTACTTTTTGTTATTTTGGACAAAAATGTATTTTCGTTAAATGTATTAAATGTTGCAGATGTCCTAATTGCAAAAAAACAACCACAGCAACGTAAAAGTGCATTACCAACGCTGACAGATGAAAGGATTAAATTGAATCAGTTCAATGGAATCAATTAAATGGAATCAGTTCAATGGAATCAATTCAATGGAAAGGATTCCGGAAGAGAACACAATGCTGAATAAAGTTGTAGTTTTTGTCATTTTTGGACCAAAATGTATTTTCGATGCTTCAAAAACTTCTAACTAACCCACTGATGTCACATGGACTACTTTGATGATGTTTTTATTACCTTTCTGGACATGGACAGTATACCGTACATACATTTTCAATGGAGGGACAGAAAGCTCTCGGACTAAATCTAAAATATCTTAAACTGTGTTCTGAAGATGAACGGAGGTCTTACGGGTTTGGAAACGACATGAGGGTGAGTCATTAATGACATCGTTTTCATTTTTGGGTGAACTAACCCTTTAAGTGTCTATAATTATATAATTATAAGTGTGATTCAGGATAAGACAAAAACACGGTTCGGAAAATGGATTCATGTTGTACATTCTCATAATGTAGTTTTTGTAAATGTTGAAAGTTACGGACAGCAGCTTTAAATAAAGAGTGTTTTAGTGTGACCATCTCACAGATGCAACCTTAACAAGCCCGTCACCTATAACCAACCCGTCACACAAACCTGCTTGTATCAGGAGATTTAAAGCAGATTTTGCTGATTCGAATCTTTTCCACAGCAGCTCTTAACTACTGTCTTCCTAATTGGTCTGTTATTTTTAGGTAAAATCATAAAAATCCTTGAAACATGATGAATCTGTCTGCATAAGAAACATGTTTCCATACATTGCATATTTAATAGGAGTCTATTTAATCTTGCTGCACTGGCAGATTTTATTAAAAACAAGTGAATCTGAAAGTGCAATCTGACAAAACACACTTATATTTATGATGCAATCTCTCTTAAATATCCTGTGCAGTCAATCTATCCTGTCTCAATGATATTTTAACTGAAAAACAAGGATTTTTTTCAATTATTAATCCTATTTTTTAGGATATTTGAAATTTTCATCATTTAAAATGGATGGTTATTCTTTGCATTCTGTGACTTCTTCTTTGAAACGTATTAAAGAGCCTCTGAGAGACACATCTTCTTGTGCACAAGCTCACGATTTATCCATGATTCTCAATCTCTCAGCTGTTTTCAGGAATCAGGCTCTGTGAGAGACAACACATGATGACAATCAGTACAACTATGAGAACAATGTTGCGCAACTATTGACACACACACACAATAATTCAGTTTCGATATCAGATCATGTAAAAACAGATGTTTTACAGAAAACTGAGCAGTTTTTCATCAGTTCCCTTAAACACACTCACACAGTTTCTATGGTTTTAGTAAACAACAACAGTTCTGGTCTGGTACTTACAGTCTCATTTCTGTGTATCTGAAGATCCAAATGATCTGAAATGAGACAGAATTTAAACACACACACTGTACATATGCATTAAAATCATTTTACACACATTCAAATGGCCTGGATAAGTATTTACATCTGTCATACGAGTTACACAACAGTCGAGATCAGAACCGTCTGTGATCCAGAAAACAAGTCAAACAAGAGGGCGTCTGACGTTCATTACGTCCAGACAGGTTTATTTTATTTGCAGAGCTCTTTCACAACACACACTGCTCAAAGACGCACAGACAATCCCTCATAAAGACCAGCAAAACAAAAGACGTTTCTTGGGTTTGAAAAAATAAACCAACAGATCCAGTGTTGAAAGTGAAGTTTGAGGAGAAAACAAACATGATTCAGCTGATTTGAGTCCTTCAAAAGAGCCAAAACATGTTTGAATCTATTTGTGAGGGACATTTCCAAACATTTGGCCTTGTAACCAAACACGTACAGAAACACAGACATGAACCGTCTAAACCAAATAGCAGACCGCTTTTTGGGTCCATGAGACATAATGACATCATTTTAGTTTGTGTCCACATCATTAAGTTTGATAAACTTTAATAAATCTTTAAATTTGTAATTTAATCTAATCAGATGCACACACGCACCTCATACAGGTCTGAAAGAGACCGGGGCAAGTTGTCACACTGTTTAACTATAGTCAGTATTTCTCAGTGTAGGTTTATTTTTTGACACAACTGTAACGTCTTGACTATGAAAAGCTTTTGAACAGCTCAAATTGTAGGTTTTCTAGTTTTACAATAAATCGATTTGACCATTGTCATTCAACATAGTTGTTTCACTCTCATAATTATTCTCTCGCCCTGAAAATAACAGAGCAGAATGAATCATCTGGGTCCTGCTCGAGATTTTCTGCTTAAACCCCCCCTAAAACTTGTGTGTATTTGTGTTTCTCCCCGCATTGATGTGTATGTGTTGAACTCCAGAAGAACCGCGTCTGATCGACGTTGCGCTTCGACTACGGTTATGCAAGCGACGGATTTCACACTCATTCACTTTGCAATTAATCACAGCAAACATCTGCGTCTCAAACCACAGAGATGAATCTGTCACACTTTGGACTGTTTTTAAAAACTTTAAATTTTTATTAGCTTTAAAAGCTAATAATTAAATAATAAAATGTTAAATTAAAATAAATAAATAAATAATAATAATAAAACACTAAAAATTTAATTAATTATAAGTGTAAATTATTAGCTTTAAAAGATGATAATTAAATAATGAAAATGTAAAATTAGAATAAATAAAAAACAATCAAAATAAAACTAAAATTAAAACATAAAAGTAAATTTAAAATAATAATAAAATAAAAAATCTTACTAAAAATAAAACACTAAAATTAAAACATAAAAATGTAAAATTAAAATATCTTACTAAAAATAAAACATAAAAATTTGAAATTAAAATAATAATAAAATAAAAAAAATCTTACTAAAAATTAAACCATAAAAATGTAAAAAAAAAAAAAAAATTCAATAAAGAAAGTTACAATAAAACACTTAAAAATTAAATAAAAATGTAAAATTATAATAATAATAAAATAAAAAAAATCTGAATAAATTAAAACCATAAAAATGTAAAAGAAAAAAGTACAATAAACAGTTGACATAAAACACTTACTAAAAATTAAATAAAAATTTTAAATTAAAATAATTTTAAAATAAAATGTACTAAACAAAAACCATGAAAATGTAAAACTAAAATTATTTTACAATAAAAACAATTAAAATAACACACTAAAATGAATTAAATCATACAAATGTTAAATAAAAAAAATATATTTTAAAATAAAAACTATAAAATAAAACACTAATACTATATATTTTACTATAGTATTATTTTTATAATACTAAAATTATAAAAAGGTATAAATGTATATATTTATAAAAATGACTAAAATATGAAATATTTTATTTGAAGTAAATAAAAATAAATAAACTAAATAAAGAAAATAGAAAATTTACTAAAAAATGTAATATTTTATTTTAAATGATTCAAATTCTAAGGTGGTGGCATATGAAAAAATAATCACATAAACTAAGCCGCTGTTTAGAAAATGTGAAGAAAATGACTGTAGATGCAGAAGATGAGCTGAAGAACGGATGGTGTCAGTTCAGACTCGAATGACGTCCTGACATTCGTTTAACTTTGTTTAATGTTCAGTGTCACTGAGAGAATAAAATCGCTGTGGTTCTCAGCAGCAGGTGAATCGCTCATCATCAGAAAAGCTGTACGACGCCGCAGATGGCGAGTGTGCGTTTGCGTTTGGTAAAGGACACGAGCGCTGAGGCGGGCAAACGTCGCTCCGAATGAATCAGTCAGCGTGTTGGAGCGCTCAACACCTGCTCGACCCGGCGGGAACCTGGAGAAGGGCACGAGGTGAGTCGGGAGCTGTTTCTCATCAGCATGGGTTTGGTGGAGGTCACCTTATGTGAAGATCCTGCAGAACCAGAAAACTCTGAGAAAACTTCAGCAGATATTGCTCTGTTCGCAGCCCTGAGGCATCAAACGCTGTGACAATGGTTTTCTTGTAGAACAAAACTTCACGTGTGGCTGCAGCACAAATCACATTCCTCTCCTACTGCAGTCTGCAAGTGTGGACTTGACCGATGTGGGGAGAGTGCATACTTCTGAGTGTGTGATAAGACACAGAAGGTCATGGGGGGGTCTGAGAGTTCACTCTTAAAACAGATGTGTTAAAAACAACACAACTTGTGTTATATCTTAACACACCTGTGTGTCTAGTTAAGGACAACAAATTTTGTGTTACTTTTAACTCAACCATGTGTTATTCCTGCTTATTTTCTACACACTAATGTGTTATATTTACACAATTTGTGTCAATTATGTACACAAAATGACACAAAATGTGTTATTAATTAACACATCTTTTTTGAGAGTGTTGATGAAGTTAATAATGACTTAATTATGAAAAAAAAAAGTCAAAATAAAACCCTACCTAAAATTACATCATAAAAACATATCAAAACAAAACACTTAAACATTTAAAAATTAATTTTAAAATAATCGAACTAAACACTAAAAATTAAGTCGTAAACTTAAAGTTAAAATAAATCAATTTTAAAATAAAAACAAATCAAAATAAACACTAAAAATTAAATCATATAAATGTAAAATTTAAATAAATCAAATTTAAAATAAAAAATTGACATAAACAATAAAAATTCAACCATATAAATGTAAAATTAAAATGAATAATTTTAAAATAAAAACAAATCAAAATAAACACAAAAAATAAAATCATATAAATGTAAAATTTAAAAAAATCCATTTTAAAATAAGAAATTGACATAAACAATAAAAATTCAATCATATAAATGTAAAATTAAAATAAATAAATTTTAAAATAGAAAATTGAAACAAACAATAAAAATTAAATCATACAATATAAAATTAAAATAAATAATTTTAAAGTAAAAATAATTAAAATAAACACTAAAAATTAATAAAATAAAATAATGTAAAATTAAAATAAATAACTGTAAAATAAATATAATTGAAATAAACACTAAAAATTTATTAAATCATATAAATATGAAATTAAAATAAATCAAAATAAAACATAAAAACGAAATTATAAAACTAAAATTAAAATAACTAATTAAAATAAATATAATTGAAATAAACACTAAAAATTAAGTCAAATTAAAATAAATCAATCATTTTAAAATAAAACAAATCAAAATAAAACACTAAAATGAAATTATAAAACAAATAGAATTTTTAAAATGAAAATAATTGAAATAAACACTAAAACGTAATTAAATCATATAAATGTGAAATTAAATCAATTTTAAAAAACAAATCAAAATAAACAATAAAAATTAAGTCATATAAATGTAAAATTAAAATAAATCAATTTTAAAATAAAACAAATCAAAAACCCTAAAAACAAAATCATAAAACTGTAAAATTAAAATAATTAATTTTAAAATAAAAACAAATCAAAATACTTACACAAAACACTTACTAAAAATTAAATAATAAAAATGTATAATTAAAAAATAAAAGCAATCCAAATCAAACACTTAGTAATAATTAATAAAATCATAAAAATGTAAAATTAAATTAAAATATTTTTTAAATCAAAAGAAAATAGTAAAAATGTATTAAATCATAAAATGATCAAATACAATAATTTAAAAACAAACAAATCAAAACAAACCTTATGTGTGACCGTTAAACGTCACCAGAGAACCATAAACATTATAATGTGTTGTTAAATTATTCAAATCTATTATTTAAAGGGACTTTAAGTCATTTAGTTTAAATGGGGTCGTCTGACAGAAGTTTGAGAATCCCTAAGATGTTTCTCATGTTCCCGTCAGTCTAACTACAGTTGGTGTCCTCCTGCTAACACATGCAGGGATGTTGTTCACTGACAGCGGCTCTTAATGGAAGGCAGTGTTCAGTGATGGTCCTGTGGGAAGACGAACCGAGTCTGAACGAGCTCGAGTCGACTAAAGAGAGACGCTGCATCACCAGCTCTGGGTCGAGATGTTTCAGCGAGGGTTAATGAAGAAGAAGAAGAAGAAGAAGCAACATGAACACCGTCTGATCACATGTCTCATTTACTGCTCAAATGCGCTCATGATTGTACATAAATTATATAAAACAATAATCATTTGTTTACCACAATAAAAATATTCAAATAAAAACCATAATAATAAAAAACAACAATAGCAGCTCTAGAAACATCATCATCATCATCATCATCATCATCATCATCGACATATTCAGAGCGAAAGAGCCAAACTGCTTGAGAAGTTTCTTCATCTTTGGTTTAGAAACGACCGCCGTTCTTTCACAACGACACAAAACTACTGCGACTACTTCTGCTATTGCTTCAGACGGATTCACACTACCTGCGTCCGTTCCTTCACGCTTTTAATCCTTTTATCCTAATTATTATATGAAATGCGTCAAGCAAAGCAGGCTAAAACATTAACGTTGATTAAAAATGTCAAATCTAAAGTGTAAAATGATCACAAATTAAAAAAGCATGTTCATAAACTGCAGCAAACTGCTGTACTTGTTTTGCTCTTTGTGAAAGGTAATGTAAGTAAAAATGCAATCCAGTCAGGAAAATTATAATGACCTCATTATCCTTCAAATGAAGAAAATGTGATACGAGGATTCAGTTCTGCCATGATTTACACACACAAATACAGCATCTTGAGATGGATTCAAATTAAGGCAAGAGATGTTTTTGTGAATTCCAACATTTGACAGAAGAAAATCAACAGAAGATGAAGATGTGATAGCTTAATATCTGAGGAAGACGGTCCGTGTTTCTTCTTATAATTCTACATCGTATCCGCATCTATCCACACTCCAGTCCGACAGACATAAAAGAAAATCATGAAATAATCCTCATCACCTCCTAAAGTCCTTCAGCGGCTTTAGTCCAGGAGGAAATGAGTCCAGTCTGTGTGTTTGGTGCTGAGGTCACCTGAAGTCCATCATGAGTCCATGTTTTCAGTGCAGAGCGTCTGATCCTCCATCAGAAGAGAGAGACGACCAACATTCAGCTCTTCAGGACGCTATCTGACAACAACAGAGGCACAGACATGATCAATGCATCTACAGCGCTCAAAACTGAATGTCAAAATGAAAATGTAATATGAATTTCCCATGCATTCGCCTGCAAAGCCAGTGTAAACATCAAAGCACAAAACATCAGGCAAATGAGAATAAATGAACTAATTTAAACTCCTTAATGCATTATGTATTATGAACAGGTCAAGTCAAATTTTATTTATACAGCACAAATTCAACACAGTTGTAGTTGATCCAAAGTGCTTTACAGTAAATCAGAATTTAAAATAGAAAAGGAGGAGGAAAAAAATAATAAAAACTATCATACGGTTTCATAAACTAAATATGTTTATGTTTACACTTTTTATTAATATATTGCAATACATCAGTGCATTATAAAAACCATTACAGCATTTATTTAAATTGTTAATATTTTAATATTAATTTCTAGCTGTACTAGCACATTTTTACATTTCAAGTTTGCATATGTATTAATTAATTTAATAGTATATCTTATACATAGAATGATTTCCAATGCATTAAATGATGCATTAATTTCATTAAACATTCATCACACTGTATTTCAACAGTAAAATTTATGAAATCTTGAAAATGTAAAATTAAAATAAAAACAAATCAAAATAAAACACTTAATATTAAATCATAAAAATGTAATAAAATAATACAAATTAATTATTAAAATGAATGGAAATTAACTAAATACACTAAAATTATTTAAATCTTGAAAACGTAAAAAAAATATTTTTTAAATAATTAAAAATAATAATTTTAAAATATTTTTTAAAATAATTTTTAAAATAAATCAAATAGAACACTTACAATGAAATCATAAAAATCTAATAAAAATAATCGAAATACACTAAAATTAAATCATAAAAATCTAATCAAAATAATCAAAATACACTAAAATGAAATCATAAAAATGTCAAATTAAAACAAATAATTAAAAAATAAAAACAAATCAAATAAAACACTTAAATTAAATCATAAACATGTTATTAAATCTTAAATTAAATTAATTAAATCTTAAAAATGTAAAAATAAAATAAATTAATGCACATTACAAATATAAAAGGCCTTTAAGGTAATTAGGCTGTAAGGTACATTAAATTAATTTATTAATATATAATATTAATTTTTATTTAATTAAGTCTGTATATTTAATCATTTTAATAGTATATTTTTATATCTAGATTAATGATTCCTAATGCATTAAAGGATGCGTTAACTAATGTTAACAATTATATTTAAGTGCTGATCATATAATAAAAATATAATATGTTAATTTCTACATATACTGGCAGTTTTTTACATTTCAAGTCAGTATTTTCAATTAATTTTATAGTATATTTGTATATCTACATTAATGATTAGACTAACGTTGACTATTTTATTTTAATTTTGATCATTTAGAAAAATTCTACAAATATAAAAAATAATAAAATATAATGTTAATTTCAGTTTAGAAACTAACTACTTTAGTTTAGTCCATTAAAAAAATATCAAAAGTCATCAGGTTGTAAGTGTTCATTTGGAGTTCACAGCTGGTTTTGTCTATGTTCAGTAAGTTGACTGTAGGTTGATGTTAACTATGTAGTGTGCAGTGAACAGAATCTAGTGCGCACTTGGACTGGTAGGAGCAGGGCTGAATATGGTCACTGGTTTCCACGGTGATCTGTTGCTGTGCTACGTGGACATCCTGTGATGAGGGAACCACCGTCTGCGGAGGAGCTTCTGATACTACACCCTGAGGGCAGGAAGTGACATCATTCAGGAAATGCACAGGAAAATCAATTGGTTATTTTTCTGAAAATTGAGAAGAAGGGTCTGGATCTCTTTTAGTTCTATATTTAACACACACTGCTAATGAAAAGCATGTGATTTACCTCTACAGGAAGTGCTGACGGAGGGAGCGGTGTTAACTGATGGATGAATGTTCCTTGCATAGGAGCCACAGCAGCTGGAGCCGTCATGTACTGAAACACACACAGAAAACACGTGCAGTTCTCCTGATGTCCTGCAGAGGGCGCTGACTGATCGAGAGCTTCAGATTAAGCTGTCCTTCCTGTGTGTGTGTGTGTGTGTGTGTGTGTGTGTGTGTGTGTGTGTGTGTGTGTGTGTGTATAAAGGATGGATCAGAGAGCAGTGCTAATGAGTGGAGTTAAAGGGCGTGGTCACGGGTGATTAACTTCCTGTACCGGAGCACAGAGTAAACTACATCAGTGTCATAGCACTGAAGACTGACTGTACATCACTGAATGAGCTCTCTCTCTCACACACACACACACACACACACACACACACACACACACACACACACACACACACACACACACACACACACACACACACACACACACACACACACACACACACACACACACACACACACACACACACACACACACACACACACAACATGTTTTATCTGCTTTCTAAATTTCACAAGTTTTCTGTATGTTTCATTTCAGGTTTAAAGCCCGTCATACTGACACATGACATGATAAACTGTTTTCATTCAAATCCTGATGTGAACATTCATGTATTTCTGCATCAGCGTTTTCATCTGAAATGCTGAAGAGAATGAGAACGAAGTCTCTGATGGAGTGTTTATCATCTGAAGGGTTGTCGTTCACACACACAGACGGGGCAGATGGTGTGTGTTTGACGACAGAGAGGGTTCAGCGGGGTGTCTTGAGACAGAATACGTGAACCAGGTTCTAAATGATCTTGCACACACACACACACACACACACACACGCACACACACACACACACACACACACACACACACACACACACACACACACACACACACACACACACAACACATTAAACACACTCCCATCCATGCATTAACCCTAAACACCATCAATTATTTCTAGATGCAGGCATTGGTCGAGAGGTACGCTTTCTTTTCTCACAGCTCATAGATGTGGAAACCGATCTTGTATACAGTTCGGTATAGTCATGTATACAGTCAGGTTTTTAGTCTTGTATATAGTCTGGTATATAGTCCCATATGTAGTCTGGTATATAGACCTGTATACAGTTCTCTATATAGGCCTGTATAAATACCTGTATATAGTTCAGTATATACACCTGTGTATAGTCCTCTATATAGTCCGGTATACAGACCTGTATAAAGTTCTCTATATAAGTTTGTATAAATTCCTGTATATAGTCCACTATATAGTCCTCTGTATAGTCCTCTATATAGTCCGGTATATAGACCTGTATAAAGTCCTGTATATAGTCCTGTCTATAGTCCTCTATATAGGCCTGTATGTAGTCCTGTATAGAGTCCTGATTATAGACCTGTGTATAGTCATCTATATAGGGCTGTATAAAGGCCTGTATATAGTCCGGTATACGGACCTGTATACTGTCCAATAAACACTGTAGGTCAGGTTTAGTCTTGTATATAGTCCTATAAATAGTCCTGTATATAATCTGGTATATAGACCTGTATATAGTTCTCTGTATAGGCCTGTATAAAGTCCTGTATATTGTCCTCTAAATAGGCCTGTATATAGTCCTGTGTATAGTCCTCTATATAGGCCTGTATAAAGTCCTGTATATAGTCCTCTAAATAGGCCTGTATAAAGTCCAGTATATAGTCCTGTGTATAGTCTATATAGGCTTGTATATAGTCCAGTATATAGGCCTATATATAGTCCTGTATACAGACCTATACACTGTCTGGTAAAGAGTTGCTGTAGGTCAATAGTCAGGTTTTTAGTATTGAATTTAATATTTTATATAGGCCTGTATAGAGTCCTGATTATAGACCTGTGTGTAGTCATCTATATAGACCTGTATATAATCCTGTATACAGATCTGTATACTGTCTAATAGTTACTGTCGTAGGTCAATAGTCAGGTTTGAAGTCTTGTATATAGTGCCCTAAATAGACCTGTATATAGACCTGTGTATAGTCCTCTATATAGACCTGTATATAGTCCCGATTATAGACCTATGTATAGTGTCCTAAATAGGCCTGTATATAGTCCTGTGTATAGTCCTCTATATAGGCCTGTATAAAGTCCTGTATATAGTCCTCTAAATAGGCATGTATATAGTCCAGTATATAGTCCTGTGTATGGTCTATATGTGCTTGTATATAGTCCGGTATATAGGCATATATATAGTCCTGTATACAGACCTATACACTGTCTGGTTAAGAGTTGCTGTAGGTCAATAGTCAGGTTTTTAGTATTGAATTTAATCTTTTATATAGGCCTGTATAGAGTCCTGATTATAGACCTGTGTGTAGTCATCTATATAGACCTGTATATAATCCTGTATACAGATCTGTATACTGTCTAATAGTTACTGTCGTAGGTCAATAGTCAGGTTTGAAGTCTTGTATATAGTGCCCTAAATAGACCTGTATATTGTCCTGTATATAGACCTGTGTATAGTCCTCTATATAGACCTGTATATAGTCCCGATTATAGACCTATGTATAGTGTCCTAAATAGGCCTGTATATAGTCCTGTGTATAGTCCTCTATATAGGCCTGTATAAAGTCCTGTATATAGTCCTCTAAATAGGCATGTATATAGTCCAGTATATAGTCCTGTGTATAGTCTATATGGGCTTGTATATAGTCCGGTATATAGGCCTATATATAGTCCTGTATACAGACCTATACACTGTCTGGTTAAGAGTTGCTGTAGGTCAATAGTCAGGTTTTTAGTATTGAATTTAATCTTTTATATAGGCCTGTATAGAGTCCTGATTATAGACCTGTGTGTAGTCATCTATATAGACCTGTATATAATCCTGTATACAGATCTGTATACTGTCTAATAGTTACTGTCGTAGGTCAATAGTCAGGTTTGAAGTCTTGTATATAGTGCCCTAAATAGACCTGTATATTGTCCTGTATATAGACCTGTGTATAGTCCTCTATACAGACCTGTATATAGTCCCGATTATAGACCTGTGTATAGTCCTCTATACAGACCTGTATATAGTCCCGATTATAGACCTGTGTATAGTGCCCTAAATAGACCTGTATATAGTCCTGTATACAGACCTGTGTAGTGTCCAGTAAATAGTTACTGTAGGTCAATAGTCAAGTTTTTAGTCTTGTATACAGTCCTCTAATTAGGCCTGTATTTAGTACAGTATATAGTCCTGTATATAGATTGGTGTATAGTCTTCTATATAGACATGTATATAGTCCCGGTTATAGACCTGTGTATAGTCATCTAAATAGACCTGTATATAGTCCTGTATACAGACCTGTATACTGTCCAGTAAATAGTAGGTCAATAGTCAGGTTTTTAGTCTTGTATACTGTCCTGTATATAGTCCAGTATATAGACCTAGTGTATAGTTTGGTCTATAGTCTTGTATACAGACTGGAATTTATACTGGGAAATAGTCTGACTCATATTCTGACCAAAAACCACTTAGACTATCTGACTGACATTTAACAGTGACCAAACACAGATGATGTTTTTATGTAGCATTTAGTGGTGAGTAAATGTGAAATCAGAGCAGACATGACCCATAAGATATACACTCACGTTAGCAGCAGATCCCAGTGTGAGCTGGTTCATCTGTTGTGTTAGTGGAGTCATCATGGCTGCTGGTGGCACCGATACGGCACTGTGATCTAGTGCTGGAGTGATGACCGCTCCCTACAGACATACAGATCAATGCGACTGCTGGCAGGTTTGTAACCACTTGTTTTTATAGATTGAGTTTGAGTTGTGTAAAAATAAATGAAACTTCAGAACAGAACACAATGATATTGATTTAGTGAATATAAACATTGGTTATGGTTGGCTGATTCCATATTGTGTGGCAGATCTGGAGCGATTCATTTGTCTGGCTTCAATTCGGTTACAGAATGTGAGCTGAATGAAGTCAATCAATGATTTTAACACTCATGAGAAACATTATAAAGAATAAGTCTGAATCAGCAGAGAGTGTGTGTCAAACCAACTCATATGAAACAGAAACAACCTTCATGTGTAAAACTACACAGAAATACAATGTTCTCACAATCACACGCTGCCATGATACTAGTGGAGAAACATTTTCCCCTCAAGTCCACTTATAATGCTCAGTCATGGTTTCTTGCACCAAAAACTATTCCCATTATCAATGTCAGCCTTTCAAATGCTTACAATTTTCAATTTTCAAAGGCTTGTGCATGTAAAAGGTCATAATGAGAAGGTCAGAGCTCACTTACTGTCGGTTGCATCACATACTGCTGTTGGGGCATCCATGCTGTACTCTGAACCTGTGAGCAACAAGAAACACAAACGTGCGTTCACAAAACATGAACACTGTCCACACACACAAGGTACTGAAGATAATCTACACAAGAACAACATGCTATACATGCATATATATACACATATTTGAACTGAATTGTTTCTTTTCAACATAATGTTGCTTAATTAGTGGTGCAAATTTGCGTTTGGTGTGAACAGACAGGAGAACAGAAGACAATGTTCCTCTGCTCTGATAAATCAATCTGAGAGTGATGGATTACAGCTCTCTTTCCCATCTGACAGCACCTCTCTCCTTCTCACTTTCTCTCATTTGTTAGTAAAATTTCCTGTGCAATATGGCCGTCAGAGCAACAACTGAACCCGGAGACAGTCGATTCCTCACACACAGACATATTTAGGAAGACTATGTGGAAGTGAAGGCGTCTGTCCCTGATCATATTCAATGCATGAACTGTTTCCAGCTCACAGGAGATCATGTGACATGTGAAATCACACAGACTCTCACCTGATAAGTCGACATGGGTGAAGCGGTGATGAACGGAGTGATAGACGCGTGCGCGATCATCCGGTTAGTAGTGATACTATATGGAGAAGAGTAGAACCTGCAGAGACAATGACAGGATTTAAATATTAAAAATTATATATTCAGTATGTCCTGTAGGCGGCACTAGAGAGCTTGACCTGTAAATAATCAGAGCTGTAAGTAAGGGATCTCTTATCAGACGGGATGTTTTATTAGGACACAGACACAGGAAACAGGAAGTGAGGGATTTCCTGTAAGCAAAACACACTGGGAGAGGCAATCTTTCCTCCTGTCTCTCTCTTTCATCTGTCTGTACAAGTGTGTGTGTGTGTGTGTGAGACGTACCCGTTCTGCATGACGGCAGGCTCGTATGTGAGTGTCATTCCCGTCTGCAGAGACACACAGAGACACAAAGAAGCGTTAACATGTGACGGCGTGTGAACAGCGGATGTCAGTCTCCTGCATTCATCCGTCTCTCTCTTTCTACTCCTGTTTCTGCTGAAGATGGCAGACCGGAGCATCACTCCATCACATGAGAGGTTATGATAATGAGAGAGTGTTTAAAACTATTATATCCAGGCGTGACATGTTTCAGTGTAATTTATCTGTCAACACTGGAAGTGAAAATGCTGCTCGACAAAATCACAGCCAATCAGAACACACATGATGCTTGATATATGCATGCAAAAA